>NW_023270415.1:34589906-34615321 GCF_011800145.1 Mirounga leonina | reverse complement strand
CACCCCCCACTCCAACAACACTCAGTTTGATTCCTGCGATTAAGAATTCCTCATATCAGTGAGATCATATGATACATGTCTTTCTCTTTTTGACTTATCTCACTCAACATAATACCCTCCAGTTCCATCCACGTCGTTGCAAATGGCAAGATCTCATTCCTTTTGATGGCTGCATAATATTCCATTGTATATATATATACCACATCTTCTTTATCCATTCATCTGTCGATGGACATCTTGGCTCTTTCCACAGTTTGGCTATTGTGGACATTGCTGGAGATAGCTTCTTTTCTAATTTGCTATAATTTCTGTTTCTCATAATATGCAATATGTTTACAATAGCAAAATATAATAGCATAATATGCAATATGTTTACAATAGCAAAATTCAAGCAAAACACTTTTGTGTTTGATAATTTTTCTTCCACGCCTTAGTGGATATCAGTAGAAAACAGGTTTCCCACTCCTGTGCTGCATTACTCAATTAACAAAATAAAATTCAAATAACACCGAGCATCTTAAAACTTAAGTTTCAAACTTACAGATTCAACTTACAGTAATAAAAAGAGCTGTGTAAACACTTCCTAAGCAGAAGTCTAAAATGATGGAGTATGACTACCCAGGGCCAACTGCACTTACATGAGGTGTCTAAGTGACACAGAAACAGCCAGTCTTAAACCTGGAATCTGAATCAGGTCTCTGACTCCAAAACTAGTAAGAATACCATGACCATGTATCGGATTCCTATTATTTAGCAGTCACATTACAAAAAAACCCCATCTCTGATATTTTCAATTACCCTTCAGAGTCAATTATTCCTACCAACAAATGAAAAAATTAGGTTTTAGGAATTTAAGTAAATTGCTGAGGGCCATAAAACCAGTGTAAGTCAGGTTTTGACTTTCAGATCTCCTGGGCTCAAAGCCAATGCTCTTTTTACTATGTTTCACTACAAAAACAGAATATAAAAACCAAAATGCTAAGCTAAACCTATGCCTTAAACAGAGCATTTTGCTTTATCAGTCAGACAGGACTATTCTCTTATATCACTTAAAGATTAAGCAACTTCATAGTAGGGTGGTTTGTGGGGTTTTTAGGCTAGTCATTAAAAATGCTTTTCTGAAAATTGAGAAAGAACAAGTAATCTAAAAAAGATAATGTATAAAATGTAAACAGGCTAACAATGAAAGAGGTAAGCTGTTGGGATCATGATTCATAAATTCTGGGAAAAACATCCACGGCACACAGCATTCTTACTTTTGCAAGGATCAAACTTAATGTAAATATAATATGTACAATCTCATATTTCAAAATGACACAAATATTTCCATAAATAATTGGTTGTTTGTTTCAAAGTATGGTATTTTAATATCATAATACTTGCTTTCCAGACTTTTTTCCTTTGAATCCAGTAATGTTTTAACGTTTGGTATTCTTCAAATACACAGTATCTGCTTGTCTAAAAACACTGAAACTCATGAAAGTTTGGAGTCAAGCTGAGAGGTGATTAAGAGACTTACTCAGGGACACAAAGTTTCTTCTTCTTTTTTTTTTTTTTTTAAAGATTTTATTTATTTGACAGAGAGAGACACAGTGAGAGTGGGAACACAAGCAGGGGGAATGGGAGAGGGAGAAGCAGGCTTCCCACTGAGCAGGGAGCCTGATGCGGGGCTCGATCCCAGGACCCTGGAACCATGACCTGAGCCGAAGGCAGACGCTTAACGACTGAGCCACTCAGGTGCCCCGGACACAAAGCTTCTTAATGTCAGGACAAACGCAAGCCTGCTAATGAGGATAGCGCTCTTCTGCATTGCACTGCTCATTAGGATATCATGACCCAAAGTTAAGTTCATGCCAAAACATTTCCTGATTGTTTCTTAATATATGAAAGATTCTAATTTACTAGCATTTAAGTAGCCATGAAAATTTGCAAATTCTTCAATTCCAAAGTGCCAATTTCTAGTGTGAGAAGAGCATGCTGGAATCATGTAATATAAAGAACATCTTTTAGACTCAGACAGACCTAGGTCCAAACTTCAACTCTACTATCTGTTTATATTTAACCTCTCTGAGTCTCAGTTTTCTTATCTGTAAAATGAGGATACAAAAATGAGTTTTGAGAAGGGGAAAGGAAGTGTTAACATTAACTCTAGGAAACTAGAATTGTTTCCAGAATCTGGAATATAGAAGGTGTGCAATGAGTATTCATTTCCTAACACTATCCCATCACCACCACCACTCTAGCCACACTCTCAATACTCTGAGGCGGAGAAACTCCAGTATTTTTCTACCATCCTTCCACAATTGTAGAGGACAGTAGTTAAGAAAGACAGTAGGTTAAGGAAGGCATTTCAGTCACATGGCCATGCTGCAAAATGCTTTGTAGCAAAACCCCCCATATCTGCAGTAAGGATCAGATCAAAATAACATTTAAGCACTTGAGAATATAGTACTGTTAAATCTTTTGTTATAAATACACAATTTCAGGTTTTTAAAGCCACTTGAGTAAGTGATACACAATGTTAGTTTACTATTTAAAAATACTCTTCCTAAGAATTTAAGCAGGCTGCTAAATATAAACTTTCACCAGATATCCTCACTCTTAAAAGTATCAGAATCCAAAATATACAGAAACTGTCCAAAATGAGAAAATCAACTAAACAGCTAAAACTTTACTCCTAGAATAATGTAATTCTTCTCAAGTTTAAAATATGGTAAAAATACAGGACCTGTCATTTATCCACAAATCCAAAACCCAGAAAGCTATAAAAACGTAGTTACTTCATAACTCATTTGGTGGCAAAACCAAACTGACCTGGACTCATTTAACAGCAAAATCTGACTGATGTGTGGCTTTTTATTGCTGTACTTATCCATACTTTAACATCTGCCGAAGACAGTCCAGGGTGCTGCCATAGATTTCTTTGGGGTTTTACCTAACATCATATATGGAGTGCTTTACCTTTCTAAATTAAAAAAGAAAAAATAAATTCTGAAACACATCTGACATCAACAAGGTATTATGAACATATCCCAGTGAATATTCACTTAATTTTAAGTGCCAGGTATAAGTCACTCAACAAATCTATCAATTAGGTATTACTACTCCTTTACATATGAATACCTAGTTTACATATGATAAAATTAGGGCTTAATCCAAGGTTATTTTGACCAAGATCACTTAGCCAATAAAGAAGCGTGAGAATTCAAATCTAGGTAGATCTTACTTTAAGGCCTAAGCAATTAAAAAGCCAACATTTTAGAGGAAAATTAAATCACAAAGAAAGTTTAAATAAGTTATTATTACCAAAACTTTTAACTTAGAACAATGAAATTCCTGAGTATAATGTGCACTCTCCATCCTGGGTACTCAAATCTAAACACTGACACCATATTTCACAGCTCATCAAAGAGAGATGAGTTTATTATTTTTCTCCTCAAAGCACTAGCCACAAAGTCAGTGAAAACAAACACAAAAGCAATACTCAAACAAATGCCAACTAATCCTTTCCACTCAAATTTAGAAAGAATCATGGATCTGGCATGTTTATTTTTTTTTTACCATTTTTACCAAAGTGTACTAAACACAATATAAATATGGTTGACATAAGCATAGGTCAAGTTTTTCCAGGAACAGCCCAAACATAAAGATTTGTTCCACTCTCAGATATGGTCACAAGACTGAGAAAGGTTTAAGTGACACAGACCCAGGCTGTCAACATCACTGCTCTAAGCAAAAGTTAGAGAAAATAAGCATCAACTTTTTTTCCTGATGGATCGATTTAAACTTTAAATCTTTTCTCATAATGTTTTTCATAAGTCAATGCCCTTAAACTAAGCAACAGCTTTTTCCCAAAAGAGACAGATTATGGCCCCCATCCAATCTACTTCCTACCCAAAGGACCAAATTCTAAAGTAGATACACTTCAATCAGAATCTCTATTTTGAGTAGGTTATTTAGCTAAGTGAAAAGCAATCAGATTATCTGATAATCACAATATCTAATTTAACTGTTTCAGTAGACATTTTTTTAAGAAGAAATATCTTTACTCAAAAGAATTTGAGGGGAAATTTTCCTGAACAAGGAAGCCTGATGGATGCCTCTTGCAGGGTTACCTCTCCTGCCTACTCCTTATATAATCACCCTGTATCAGGTTTCTATAGTTTGTCTGGATCAAGGCCTTGGCAATTATCTTAAGCCTCTTTAAACATCTGAAGGGTTCAGATGTTAAGCTCCCTTTGTTTACATTATACATGTGTGTTTACAGAACACCGTAGCTTAAAAAAAGGACTCGGAGAACACCAGAACCCCAAATTACTGATTGTTTCCACCAGCAGTTCTCAAAGCAGTATGTATAAAATCACCTATTTGTTAAAAATGAAGATTCCTGAGCTCCACTATCAAGGACTATACTATAGTTCTTGAATATTCAGGCATCTTGCTGTTTAACAAATATCCCAGATGACTGTGATGCAGAGGCTGCACAATGACAGACTGTTCTATATTGTAATTCATCTAATGATGGTGTTAACAATTTCTAGTTCCCAAACTGCACATCCAAACCATTACCAGCTGACAGACTGCCAGCCATGTTGAGTCAGTATCCTTCTCATATTCATTCCTAACCTTTTGGCACCTATTTTTTAAGTTAAGAGTAGAGATTAGACATGCAGCTCTGATTATGCCAAAGCTAAGCTACAACTCTCTTTGAGTTGAAATGAGTGGCTCACAGAAAAAGTGGATTACTTGTTTGAATTTTAACTTATTAATAATAATGAAGAGCTGTAAAAATAATTTAAGAGCTGCTTATGTCCCAGGGACAAGCCTGCCTGCTTTACAAACATTATTTCAATTAATCCTTACAAAAATCCAGTAAGAAAAATATTCTCTACATTTTACAGAAGAAACTGAAGCAACACTGTATTAAGCAGCATTGACAGAAGTCAGCTCTGCCTGACTTTAAAGCTACAGCTCTTAACACATGCCAGGATGCCTTTAATTCTTGAACTTTTAGAGTGCAGTGATCTAGTTTATTGCTTCTATGGTAAAGTATGTCCTGATTTATACAGAACACACTCATTTAACTAGTTCTCCTCCCCACACTAAGCACAAAAAGTAGTACAACTTGGCAAGCAGGGGCTAATATACGACCGGAGTATCCTACTTCAAGTCAGGACTCAACAGTTTGCTTCCACCCATTCTATTTAATCATAATTATGGGTATACTAGACAACTATCAAAAGAACTCATTTTCCTTAAATAAAAAAAGCTATCACAGCTACAATCTGTTAATCCTAGTATATTTTTAAACTACCCTGTAACTACCGTGTAACTTAGGGCAGGGAAGAGTCATAAAGAAACACCTTAAGGTAATTCTATCTGTCCCCTTCTTCGTGCCCTAGCTTTTCCTATTTATATAAATCCTGTTTCTCAGTACATTCAATTACCAAACTCCTCCCCACAACAGCCAACATACTATTTTCAGAAATTTGCAAAGACATTTGCACTAGAATGCAGGGGTTCATTTCTCAGTATTTATGAAATGCTTCAAATCTACCTAAATTCTTTAAATGAAATACAGATTTATTATTCCACTCAGAAGCTATAATGTAATAATAATGGTTAACATTCATCTTCTTCATTCCAGTTAGCCATAACATTACACAGTAGATAACTTGAAAACAACAACAACACTACTGAGACTAAGATAAACTGATAAAGGTAAGCGATGAAGATAAAGTGAGAGAAACCCAGCTAAAGAATTAATCTACCTGTTCCTGGTAAGAATAAGCATTACCTTATGCCTTACATTTCCCTAAGGAGAGAGAAGTTACATCCCATTCTCCACAAGGAAAGAGCATTCTCTCCACTATGACTCCTCTCCAAGGAAGAGTGGCTCATCCTAACCTTTTTCTAAAACACTGCAAACAGAAAATAGTATTGGTGAGGCACCAGGTTGCTCAAGGCTTGTCAAGGCCAGAGTGACTGGCCAAGGAGCTTGGCTACCCTAAATGTCATAAACAAAAGGGCAAGGGGGATGGGCCTCTGTCCACCCATAGTCCACTCTACATAGAGTGCTGACTGGGACATCTGTCTCATCCAATTTGTGAGACTTGGGTAAATCACTGCTTCCAAGCAGCCTGGGCTCTGGGTCCTGCATTTTTTTAGACCCCACTGCCATTAAGTAGAGCAAGTCAATCTTGCCCCATTATGGTAGCATACAGGGTGAAACCCCAGAGGTCCAAAATTTTCTTTTCTACCCAACGACAGTGCCAGTTACTTCCATCTATATAAGCCAAATATGCTATTATTTGCATTTCAGACTCCACGTTCCCTCTGACAGACCTAGACTCAAAGTACCAAAAGCACTAGGCAGCTTAAATCTCAGCTTCATAAAAGGTTTTCCAGGTGCCCCATTCTGCTGTAATATAGCTGTTTGGCTTAATCTTGGGATTCACATACTTGTCTAGTCCATTTCCCTTAAATCTGGGATGGACCTGTGAATTGCTTTAACCAACAGAATGTGGCAAAAATGATGCTATGCCTTAAGAAGGCCTGGTTGCTTCTTCTTTGCACTGTTGTGAGTCCTAAGCCACTATGTTAAAGCCAGCAATACTGCTGGAAAGGCCACTTAGGAGGCAGGGCTGTGAAAACTATAAGAAATATGAAGAAAGAGAAAGAAAAAGAGAGTAAGACAAACAGAGAAGACCAGCTCCCAGCTGAACTGCAGCTGAATGTAGCCTTTAGAGTGACCACCAGCAAACCCAATCTGCTCAAATGAGTCCAGGCTAAGAGAGCAAAACTATAAGCAAATAAGATAGCTGTTTTAAGTCACTTAGTTTTAGGGTTGTTACATAGCAATAAATGACCAAAACAATGTTTACCTGGTTCCTTGTGTTTTTGCATAATTTGTTCAAAACCCAGAGAAAAGGAGAGATGTAATTAATTATAACCCCAAACATTCATACAATCTCAGAGGACAGTCTTATGCCCTTCTTAATGTTAGTGACCCTACCAAACTCTGAGTTCCAAGAGGACAGGCTTCATGTTTGTCTTCTCAGCACTGTACCCCAGCACCCAGCACAATACCTGGCATGTAACAGGTACAGCAGGCTGTATGAACAAACAATAGGTTTAAGGAATGTCAAGACAAATGTTAGTCTTCCTTGTAACTTAGGAATTATCTGGCATATAGTTTTACATAATATGTTCCAAAAGTTGTCTAATCATGTGTATCTGAAGTGTATACTAAGAGTTTTCTAATGGCAAATCATTTTTTTTAATGATAAAGCTTTTTATTTAAAGAAAAAATCATGAAATATCATGATATATACTTTCGGATATCATGTCCTGATTTATATGCTCCAAAAACACAAATTTCCATAGACTAAGCTTATATAACGGGAGAACAAACTTCACCTGTAAAAGCAGCTGAATTAAAAGTCAACAAATTTTCAGAAGGAAATTAATACCTACATTTCACCAATGTACTTTTTCAGATAAGAAATCAACATCTGCTCTTTCCTTGACAGGAGGATACCTATTTTGTGATAAATGCTTACAAATTTCAAAATTACCCAGCAACAGCCACTGTAATGAGGTTACCATTTTAACACAAAGGAAGAATTAGACAAGTTCAGATCTATACAGTAAAAAGGTTTAACAGAGATTCCAAACAGGTAAATTCAAACTCCTCATATATCACCTTCAGTTAAATTTCCATTGTAAATGAAGAGTTAGCAAAAAAAAAAAAAAAGAAAAAAAAATTACTGACCTAGGAACAAAAATACGGGTTTTTAGTTCTAGATCTAATTTTAGCCACTTACTAGTCATATACTTGGAAATTTTTTTCCAACTTCCTTGAGCATCAGTGCATTCATCTAAAAAACAATGATTATCTTCTGACACATCTACTATTCAGCTGTCGTGAGAATCAAATGATAAAGTCTATACAGCCACTATGGAAAAATGTCAAATACTATACAAATATAAGATATGATACTCTTCTTAATGTCAGCAAAGGGTAGAAAAATCATATGTGTATGTGCTTTTTGCTGGACATTTTTCCTCCATTAAGTATTAGCAACTAGTTCCTTCAACACTACTATAAAGACCAATTTATTGGTTTTTCCAATACTTGTTATTACATCACATTTTTATAGAAAGAGTAAAAAAGACCCCAGTCTTCCTAATAATTATGGAATCAAAGTTTCTAGAGCTATAAAAGATACTAAATAATAACTTGCTCAGGCTCCCTACTAGGAAGATAATCTTATAGGTGGAGAAAAGTCAATTATTTACTAATCAAATTATGCTTTAACCATACTGGAGAGAGTTAGCTCCTTAATCTAATGAAGAAATGCAGTGACTAGGACCCTGAACTTCATTTCTTTTGTAAACTTTCCATTTTTACTAAATAAGGCTTCATGAATGAAGTGAAAGGATTATTCTTAAGTAAGGCATACATGAATATAGAAAATAGAATAAAGATAAAAATTCTTAAGGTTTCTTATTTCACTTCTCCCCCTCCCCCCAAACCCAAACTAAGATACAAAGAAAATAAAAAAGTAAATGATTGGTCTGTTATTGCTATCTGCTCTCCATACACCCAATTCATGTCTCCTCTCACCAGCTCTCCTGCACATGGAAAACAATAAGGGTACAGAAAGTTCAATGAAAATCAAAGACCCAACAATCACAAAATGTTAAAAACTGAAAGGAACCTCCAGGATCATTTAGTCTTACTGATGAGATCATCTAAAGTCAATAACTATATGCAACTCATGGTAAATCCTGCATCTTCTTACAAAAAAGAAAGCAATCATTGTCAATCAGCTGATTCCACTTTACCCACTTGCTAACTGAAATACTTAAGGCAAATCATTTAACTTCTTGGGCTACTTTGTTATATAATAGCAAATAACGAACCATAGTCAAAATTCTTTGTAAAACTGTACACAACACAAATGTAAAGAGATACTGTATCTAAGTGTATGTAAGATATGTCTCTACAGTAGGGATTATCAGCAAATGGAAGAATTTGGAGATTCTATTGTTTTAAAAAGCCTCCAGTAATTCTGAGAGCTGCTCCTAGCCCAAGCCACTGACCCACGGGTTGATGAGGGAGCTTCAGTTGAGTTCATGGATTTCCCTAAAATTATATCCAGAAAGCACAGGTGCATATGGAAATTCTCCAGGCCAGATTTTTTTAAGTTTCACCAAGGATCGGTAATCACCAAAAGGTTAAGAACTAGGCTCCCTGCTCAGTGGAGAGTCTGCTTCTCCCTCTCTCTCTGCCTACTTGTGCTCTCTCTCTGTCAAATAAATAAATAAAATCTTAAAAAAAAAAAAAAAAAAAAGAACTACTGCTGTAAAGTAACATACATCTGCCGAAGATAAAGCTTCCACAGATACTGCTCAAAATGGTACCATTATTTTCCCAACCTGGATCAGAATCTCAGTTATTTTTACTTTTCTTCATTTTCTCTCTCATCATCAAATTCCCTCCATTCAACTTCCTTCCTCCTGCCAAAGTTCAGACCCTCATCACTTATGACCACAGCAATCAAGAGGTCTTTCTACCTCCGGATTTCTACTTACACGACACATTGCTGCCAAATTAATCCTCTGAAAACAAAAGTTTAATAATTTCATTCACAGCTCAAAAATCATCTGTAAAACCCCCAACACCTATTAAATCTAAGGTCATCAGCCTTGCATTAAAAGCAATCATAAACTGGTTCAAACTTTTACTTCAAGTTTTATCACCCTTTATGTTTGTACAAATACCCTGTTTCATCCGGATATAACACTTGCCTCTCCCCAAATGTATGAACTCTGCACTCTAATCTCTTAGTCCCTTTTCTCTGCTTGCATTACCATTCTCAGCTTATCAAAAGTCATAGCCATCCTTAAAAACAAAAGTTTCAGAGGCCAGAAACTCTATGAATTAACCCTTCTTACCTCACCTTGTCAAATAAGATGTGAGTTCTACCCCTTATGAATTTGAATTCTATATGAAAATTAACTATGTATTAAAAGATAAATGAAGCATTTGTGTATAGTCCTACCTGCCTAACTATTCTGGGAAGGCAGAAACTGCTGTAATCCTTTATATTCCCCCAAATACCTCGCACAATCATGCAGTAGATGCCTAATAATTGTGCAAGGAAGTAAGAGATATTTCAGCCTTCGTAGGGTAAACAGCAAAGATTACTATATCTCTTTGAAGGCAGAGAACTTATTTGCAACAACCTCTATGATGCCAGGCTTCCAAAACACATAACCCTTACTTACTGCTTTTTAAGTCCTGGTATTCGATGTCTTACATTTTGCATTTTAAGGGAAGAACTATTTGAAAACCTTAATAAGCTACATACCAAATAACTATTCTACATACTTTACACTTCTCAATCTGAGTAGCTCCCAACACTTGGCTACTAAGTTTTCAGTTTAAAAAAATACTATTTTGAAAAGTAATAATTTGCAGTCACAGCTAATTATCTACTTTATGGCCAAAAACAAGTCACATGAATAAAGTAATGCCTTTATTTTTTTAAAAGGTGCATTTTGCTTGTATAGTACACAGAGCCTTATGAGACAGGTAAAGTGGATTTATACCTAAGGATGAATTCTTGCAGAAACCCACATACATTGTACACCAGGCACTTCGGGTAAAAACACCAAAGGGGGGGGAAAGCTAACTTTGGACATTATTCTTTCCCACTATCACCAGTAGCTTTTTAAAGCAGAAACTCAAATCTTTTTGCACATTAGCCTACACGAAAAAATAAAAACTTACCAAGCAGGAAAAAAAAAAAGTCACATCAAGCTCCTGGAAAATATTTTATCCCGGAAGGGTAAGAATGTCAAAATACAGACACTCGTCTTTGGTAAGGAAGGCTTCATATAATTACAGGAGCATAGGACGCTCAACTCCAAAAGATGGAGTAAAGAAAGGACTGATCATTTAAAGGTTGTAGAAACAATGGACAAATACAAAATTAAAAAAAAATTTTTTTTAAGATGAAAGGAGAAGGTCCAGGTCACAGATGAGATAAGGACTAGTAAAAACTGCAAGGTCACTGGGACCTACCAGGTCACAAAGGTGGAGGTGGGGGTTGTGTTGGGGGGGGGGAACTGCAGAGTCAGTGAAGAACCGGGAGTGATAAGAACACCTCAGAAAAAGACGTTCTAAGGCTGCGAGTCCTTGGTTTGGGACGACGAAATTGCGGTGAATGTCAGAGCACGGGCAGTAAGTCCATACACTGGTGTTTTTTGGAGAGGTGTTAGGGAAAGGAAGAGAAGGTAGACGGAACGCGAAGAGAAGGCTAAGGAAGCTTGAGAACCGCGGCTGCAGAGTCACGGAAACACTTCGCTCCAGTATCATTAGCTCGGGCCTGTGCCAGGGCCAACTCGGGGCAAGACCCGTGACCCCACCCCAGAAAACTCCCGGCCCCGGGACTGGAGAAGGCAGCCAGGGCGGCGCGGACCGTCCCCGACGGCCCCCTGAGAGGGTCCCGCCCGGGGCTGACCGTGCCCGGCTACCGACACCGCCGCGAAGCTCTGGGCCCGCGCCCCCGCCCCACCCGCGCCCCCAGCCCCCAGCCCCCAGCCGCGGCGTCCTTACCCGGCGCAAAGCTGTCGGCTCCCGGCGGTCGGGCGGCCACGGCAGCAGCGCCTCCTCCAGTGGCGGGCGCCCTCACCCTTCCGCGCCCAAGATCGCCATCTCGCAGCAGGCGCGGCGGCAGCGGCAGCAGCAGCAGCCACCCAGGCGTCGGCCCCGGCAGCCCAGGCCGCCTGCAGCCACTTGGAACCCGCTTGCCGCGCTCGGCGACACCCGACCCTCCCCCCACCCCCACCCCGGCCACGCGCCACCCCAGCAGACCCCACACCTCCCTCCTCAGGAGCGCGCCGCGTGCTCCCGTCGCCGGCGCCGCGCCGCGAGCGCGCGCCTCCCCGCCAGCCCCGCACCGCACGCTGCGCCGCGGCCGCCTAAAACCAACTCCGGACCCGGAATCCGGCTTCCCGCGAGCATGCGCAGCGAGGGCGCCCCGATGATGCTTTTGGAAAACTCCGCTCCTCCGGGTCTTCGGAGCGGTCGAGGAGAGGTGGAGGGCCAGCCAATGGGGGATGGGGGCGTGGCCCGAACCTGTGGAAGGGGCGGGGCCGCCGCTGAGATTTGGAAAGAGGCTTTCCTAAGCAGGACGTGGGTGGTGCTGACTTGACTTTCCGGTTCGGAGCAGAACCGGTGAATGACCTGAAGTAAAGTCCTCCCAGCACTGGCGTTCTTTTCTTAAATGCTTTAGAGCAAAAGTAGGCTGTTAATAAATACTCCTTGACCTAACTGAGTATCTGACTTAGTACCCACTGCAAGAGTAAATATTGCATTTAACAGATGGCCATACCAGAAGACTCCCACTTTATTTTTATTAGTAATCAAAACGTTCACTCCCTCCACTCCTGTATGAGTACAATGATAAAACTAATACTAAACAAGTACATGGGTCAGTGCAACAAAGTCACACGGCAATGCCATGAAAAAGGGTTTATTATCTCCATTTATACAAACGAGTCAACTAGTCTCTTAGAAGTACTGTTGGTTCTGTGTATTGCTTTGAGAAGAAAGGCCACCCTACAAATAGAAATCAGTGGTGACCACATTACTCACCAGATGACCTGGTCTTCTACTTCAGAAATGATAAAGGCCACCAACGACGGCTTTCTACAATTTTAGCCCAACCTCCTTACCCAAGCCCCACAAATTACCTACATCCACACCCAAGCTTATTAGTTTTCCTTCTGTCTCAAAGCCTGGGTGTCCCTGCTCCTCTCCAAAGTGAACCTCTTGACTGTCCACTCCCTCCTGTGCCCCCCTCAGCATGATCGTGTTTTAATTCTTTTCTGTCTTAAATTTTTCCTTGACTTTAAAACCTTTCTAATTCTTTTTCCATCCTAATTAAGCTCTTGAAAGAACTGTGTACCAAGAACAGCATCAACACCCCATGAATAATTGTAAGATTAAATAAATCACTCTTTTTTAAAAAAAATTATTTATTATTTGAAAGAGAAAGTGACGGAGAGAGAAAAAGCATGAGGGGGGAGCAGAGGGAGAGGGAGAAGCACATTCCCCACCCAGCAGGGAGCTGGATGCAGGGCTCCATCCCGGGACTCCTGGATTCCAGAATCATGACCTGAGCCAAAGGCAGATGCTTAATCTGAGCACCCAGGTACACCCCCCCCCCCGAATAAATAACTCTTGATTGACTGAATGTATGTTCTCTTCATCTCCGTTCCATCAGTTTCTACACTCTGAATTCCGACCAGGGTTCAATGCATACCATATCCACTATGATTATTCTAAAATACACATCTGAGCATGTCACTTCACTGTTTACTTTCACTGGCTCTCTCACTGGCTCTTCAGAGCTTTCAAGAGAAAGATTAACATGATCTTCAAGGCCTCTTTACTCTTGCGTACTCAGTCCCTCCATCTTCAAGGTTCAGAACTGTCTTCAGAGTTCCCTGATTGTGTTCATTGATCTCTGTTTTAATGAGTACTGTTTCCTCTAAACTTCTCACTGTTTTGCTTGCCCACTCCCTTTAAAAATGAATTCAAGAACATGCTTGCAAGTCCACTCTCAGATATTACACACACATACCCAACAGAAGTCTGCATACCATCTCCAGAATGCCTACAGGCCTCCTTCCACTTCCTGCTCACTTCAGCTCCCCTGAGTCCTCAGTTTCCCCTCAGTTCAGTTCCATTCAGAAGCTCCTAATAGTCACCTACGCCCCTAACTTGACATCAATATTGAGACAACTTTTCATTATTAAATATTTCTTTGGTTTCAAATGAATACTATTATAAATAAGTATCTTTTTATAAATCATTGTGTCCTTACATACTTAGTTTAAATCCTTAAAAGTAATCAGAGGTGTGAACAATTTTAGCCCTTTTGAAACGTATTGGCAAGTTGCCTTCCAGAAAGAACCTAGGCTTAGGTATCATATTGCCTGGGATCAAAATGCAGTTCTGCCACCCAGGAAGGCCACAGTCAGACTTTCATAGGTCCCAGATGCCTTTACCTTTGTGGGTCTCTTCCTCCATAAGATAATATTAAAAATTATATTTATAACTGCACTGATAAAAAGATAAACATATTAATATTATACATGAAAACATTTTCTTCAGCCGTTCCCTTCTGATTTTAAAAGAAATTAAGACATTTCTATGGGCCCTAAAAGTATGGTAAGCCTGAGGCACTGTGCCTACTGACAATTAGATAAGTCAATTTTGCTGCCACCTACAAACTAGGAGATTTGGCCAAATTCATTAATCTGACAGTGCCTCAACCAGAAAATTGGTATAATGCTACTACGTGATGTTGTAGTGAAAAGCAAATGAATTGCGACAAATAAAATTATCTAGAATTATGTGGCACATAATAAATTACTGTTGTTATATTGTTATTATCAATTTTCCTACAGCACTGTTTGAGAGTATATGAGTGTCCTTCTTTACTGTGCTCAGGTCATCATGGTATATTTTCATATGTGCAAATATGGTATCCTACTGTTAGTCCATTGTTCATTTTTTTATTGGGGTAGTCACAAAAAAAGGGCAGCTGAAATATAATATAGATATTGATCCCAGATGAAATGATTGGCCTTTTCTATTTTTGTTTTCTTCTATTATTTTGTGCTTCACAAGTCCTTTCCCATCCTGAGATCCTATCATTATCTGTCTTTATTTTTTTCTATTTATTTGGTAATTTCACTTTTTTTTTCATTAAATAATTTAATCCTTTCAGGTTTATTTTGGAATGATGATCTATTTTTTATTTTCTCTAAGTAGTCTGTGATCTTCCCCAGCTTGTTTGTTAAAGAACCCTTCTCCAACTATGATGATTTTAATTTTTTTTTAAGATTTTATTTATTTATTTGACAGAGAGAGACACAGCAAGAGAGGGAACGCAAGCAGGGGAAGTGGGAGAGGGAGAAGTAGGCTTCCCGCTGAGCAGGGAGCCCGACGGGGGGCTCGATCCCAAGATCCCGGGATCATGACCTGAGCCGAAGGCAGATGCTAAACGACTGAGCCACCCAGGCGCCCCCCAACTATGATGATTTTAAAATATATACAAATTTATTCATATTCCTTCCTTTAAAAAGTAGAGACTAATTCCCTCCCAAGTGACTGTGAGTTGTACTTAGTGACTTGCTTCTAATGGATACAATACAGCAGAAGTGACAGGCTGTCACTTCCAAGAGAAGGTCTTAAAAATGTATTGTGGCTCCTCCCTACTCTCTCTCAGATTACTTGCTCTGGGGAAGGCAGTTACCATGTCATGAGGACACGTCAGGTAACTTTATCAGATGCCCACATGGCAAGGAACAGAATATCCTGCCAAATAACAGCAAGGATTTGAGCTTCCTGCCAATCTCCATGTGACTGAGCCATCTTGGAAGCAGTTTCTCCAGCCCCAGTCAGGCATTTAGATGATGCAGACATTTTGATTTCAACCACATTAGAAAAGTTGAACCAGATCCCCCAACTAAGTCACTCTCAAATATCTGACCCATAGTAACTATGAGATAATAAATGTTTATTGTTTTAAGCCACCAAGTTTGGGGGATAATTTGTTATGCAGCAATAGATAACAAATAAACTAACCCAGTGGTTTTCAACTGGGGACAATTTTGCATCCCAGGGAACACTTGGCAATGTTGTGAGATACTTTTGATTGTCACAACTGATGGGGAGGTAGGGGGAGAGATGTCCATTGCCATCTTGTGGGTAGAAACCAGAGAGTGCTAAATTTCTTTCGGTGCACAAGACAGTACACACACACACACACACACACACACACACACACACACCCCTGCAGCACTGAAGAATTATCAGACTCAAATGGCAATATAGTGCCAAAGGTGAGAAACCTCGCACTAACTTGTTTTCCCTGCACCTTAAAATTTCCCTCTTTCACATGTACTTATGAAAGAGGTGGGTTTGCTTCCTATCCTTTGTTCATTTGGGAGCTGCTTTACCTTGTTTTATCCCAGGTCCTAGGCTTTCTGCCACTGGATAATAATTTTACTTTTTCAAGGATTTGGTATAAATGGAATCATTTACTATGTACTTTTTTGTGTCTGGCTTCTTTAGTTAAGCATATTTAGAGATTTGTTCATATTGTTGTGTGTAGCAATGCTCCTTCTTTATTGTTCACTACTATTCTATTGTATGGGTTTGCCAAATTTTTAAAATGTTTGTTCTATTCATGGACATTTTTTTTTGTTTCCAGTTTTTGGTTATTATGACTAAAGATTCCATGACCATGTGGTTAAAAATCTTTGTGTTGACATATGTTTTTATTTTTCTTGGGTAAATAATGCCTAGGAGTGGAATTGCTGGGTCATGGTAAGTACATATTTAACCTTATAAGAAACTGCCAACCTGCTTTCCAAAGTGGTTGTACCATTTTCCATTCCTACCAGCAACGTATGTTCCAGTTGTTCCATTTCTTCTCTAACACTTGATAATGTTAGTCCTTTTTGATCTTAGCCATTCTAGTGAATGTGTATTGGTAAGTCATTGTGTTTTCTCTTGTATTTCCCTGATAACTAATGATGTTGAGCATCTTTTCATTTACTTATGGATTATGTGTATATTTTCTCTTGTGAAGTGTCTGTTCACGACTTTTCCCCATTTCAAACTGTTTTTGTCTGTTCTACATATAATTCTATATACCAGTCCTTCATGAGGTATATATGTGTAAAATCTTTTCTCCCAAATTGTGGCTTACCATAGTGGTCAAACTCTCTATATAAACATATATAAACTCTACGTCTATCCAAGATGAACCCCATTGATCCTGGTCGCCTGGTATCAGTACTCTTGTACAGCCCCTCCCCTATATAACTGACCTGTGTGACCAAGAGGAAATTTTGGAAGTGATGCTATGTAACTTCTGAGGCTAGGTCATAAGAGAGATTGCAGCATCAATCTTGCCCTCCTGGAGTGCTTGTTCTAGTGAAAGCCAGTCTTTCAAAAGACCCACACAGAGAGGAACTAAGGCCTGTTGATAAACAGCTAACAGCAACATGCCAGCTATGGGTGGCCCCTTGGAAGTGGCTCCTCCCACCTCTGACAAGCTTTCAGATGACAGTGATCTCATGTGACACTCCAAGCAGAAATGGCCAGCCACACAAGTCACAGATTCTTGATCCACAAACACTGTGAGAGATAATAGTTTATTTTTGTTTTCAGCCACTATGTCTTGAAGAATTTTTTTTACACAGAAACAGATAAACTTACATTTTCATAAGCTGTTTAACAATGTCTTTTAAAGAACAGAAGTTTTTGATGAAGTTCAATTTACCAATTGTTTGTTTTGTGGCTTACGTTTTCTATGACATATTTAAGATATTTTACCTACTCCAGGATAATGAAGATTTTTTTAATCTTTTTTTTTGAATTTTATACTTTTAGCTTTTATATTTGGGTCTCTAACACATTTAAGATCAATTTTTGCGTGTGGTGTGAGGAAAGAGTCAATGTTAATTTTTTTCCAAATAGATACACAGCTGTTTCAACACCATTTATTGAAAAGGTAATTCTTTCCCCATTGAACTGCTTTGGCAATTTCAGTAAAAATTCAATGTCTATTTCAGGACTCTATTCCATTTCATTTAACTATATGTATGTCTTTACGCGAATATCACACAATATTGATTAGCTGTAATTTTTAGAAAGGCTTGAAAATCAGGAAGTATAAATATTTTAAGTTTGTTCTTTTTTCTCACAATAATTTTGACTTTTCCAGGTTCTTTTCATATGAATGTTAGGATTAACTCATTAATTTTTTTTTTAAACATACCTTGGGGTTGCTTGAGATTGTGAATATGTAGATCAATTTAGGAAGAATTGACCTCTTGACAATATTTAGTCTTCCAATCCCCAGGCATAGATCTCAGTTTATTTAGATGGCTTCTAAATTCTCTTAGCAGTATTTTGTATTTTTTATAGTATTGTATTGCATATACTTATCCTTAAGTATTTCACACTTTTGATGCTATTATAACTGTTATTTTTAATTTCATTTTCTAATGTCTCATTCACAGTATATTTAAATTGATTTTGAATATTGGCCTTGAACTCTGAGATTTTGCTAATGAATTTATTAGTTCTACTAATACTTTATAGATTTCTTGAGCGTTTCCACATACACAGTCATGCCTTTGCAAATAAAGAGTTTTATTTTTTCCTTTTCATTCTGTATGCTTTTATTTCCTTTTCTTGCTTTATTGCACTAGCACATCCAGCACAGTGCTGAACAGAAATGGTGAGAAAGGACATCCTTGCCTTTGTCCTGACTTTAAGGAAACCATTCAGTGTT
The DNA here is from genome assembly GCF_011800145.1 of Mirounga leonina. Taxonomy (NCBI): domain Eukaryota; kingdom Metazoa; phylum Chordata; class Mammalia; order Carnivora; family Phocidae; genus Mirounga; species Mirounga leonina. The sequence continues at coordinate 34,596,926 of NW_023270415.1, read as the reverse complement.
TTACCATTAAGTCTGATGTTATCCACAGATTCTTTTTTGTATATGCCCTTTACCAGGTTGAGGAAGTTCCCTTCTTTTCCTGTTTGCTGAGAGTTCTTATGATGAATGAGTGTTAAATTTTATCACATGCTATAAGAGGGATTATCTGTTGAGATGAAATTTTGATGGATTCATCTTGATATGAACCCATCTTGATATGATGGGTTAAATTGATTGATTTTCAAATGTTAAAACAACCTTACATTCTTGAAATAAACCACCTTGACCATGGTGTATTAGACATTTTATTTAGTGCTAGGTTCTATTTGCTAAAGTTTAAAAGATTTTAAGGAACTTAAGTTCATTGAGGATACCGGTGTAGTTTTTTTTGTTTGTTTGTTATGTCTTTGTCTGGGTTTGTTATCAGGGTAAGGCTGGCCTCATAAAATAATCTTGGAAATGTAACCTCTTTATCTACTTTTGAAAGAAATTGAGTATGATTTTTATTATTTATTTCTTAAATGTTTGAAAGATTTTACCAGTGAAGCTATCTGGGGTAGGAGTTTTCTTTTTGTGAGAGTTTAAATTATAAATTTAATTTCGTTTGTAGATAATATACAATTCAAATTTTCATATCTTCTTGTATGGGTCTTGGTAATTTGTGTCTTTCAAATATTTTTCCACTTCATTTAAGTTGTCAGATTTATTGGCCTAAAATTGTTCATAATATTCCCTTATTATTCTTTAATATTTTTAGGACTGTAGTGATGTCTTATCTTTTATTCCTAATATTAGTACTTTATGTCTTGTTTTTAACTTCATCAGTTTAAGGTTCTTTCAGTTTGATCTCTTCAAAGCAAAAGCTTTGGTTTCATTAATTTGTCCATTTTCTGTTTCACTTATTTTAGCTTTCACCTTTATTATTGCCACATTTAGACTTATTATGGGCTTACTTGCTCTTTCTTTTAAAGTGTACATTTTTCTTTGGGAACTTACCTTTTTTTTAAGTTTTTATTTATTTTTTTAATAATCTCTACCCCCAACATGAGGCTCAAACTCACAACCCTGAGAAACCCTGAGATCAAGAGTGGCATGCTCTTCTGACTAAGCCAGCCAGGCACCACGGGACCTTACTTCTTTTCTAGAATAAGCATTTAGAGCATAAATTTCCTTCTGAGCGCTGCGTTAGTTTAATCCCCCAAATTTTGATATATTTTATTTTTGTTAGTCCTAAATATTTTCTGATATTTTATGTGATTCCTTCTTGACCCATGAGGTATTAGGAGGTATGTTGCATAATTTTCAAATATTTGGGAACTTACCAGATATCTTTTTGTCATTGTTTTCTAATTTAATTCCATTATGGTCAGAGAATATGCACTATTATTTCTATCTTTTTAAATTATTGATACTTGTTTTATCCCCCAGCTTCTCAGTGAATTTTTCATTTGTGAAATGAAAATGAAATTCACACATGTGAACAGTGTATTTTCTGCAGTTGTAGGGGAGAATGAAAATTGTTCTATAGATGGTTATTAGGTCAAGTTGAATTGTAATATTTTTCAAGCCTTCTATAGCTTTAGTGAATTTCACCTACTTGCTCTATCAATTACTAAGAGGAATATTGAAGTCCCTCACTGTAATTGTAGATGCATGTGTTCTGTTATTCATGTATTTTAAGGGTCTATTATTAGGTGTATATACATTTGTTTTATCATCTTTATCATTACAAAATTTCCCTCATAATCTGTTAGTCTTATTTGTTTTGGAATTAATAATAATATTAACTTATCCACTTAGGTTTCTTATGATTAGTGTTTGTGTATATCTGTTTCCATATTTTACCTTTAATATATCTGTATCTTTATATTTCAAAGTAGTTTTGTTATAGACAGCATTGGTTGAACCTTGATTTTTTTATCCAGTCAGGACAATCTCTGTCTTTTAACTGAAGTGTTTAGACCATTTAAATTAATGGTTATTGATACAATTAGCTTTACATTTATTTGTCTTTTAAAACTTCTTTTATTTTTGTACCATCTTTCTTCCTTCTTTTTCTTTTTTTTCTGCATTGCAATGGATTAGATGAGTATTTTCTTTTTTTAAAGATTTATTTATTCATTTTAGAGAGAGAGACACACGAGCGGAAGGGGCAGATGGAGAGGGAGAGAATCCCAAGCAGACTCTGCGCCAAGCACAGAGTCCCACGTGGGACTTGATTCCATGACTATGATATCACAATCCCAGCTGAAATCAAAAGTCAGACGCTTAACCGACTGCCCCACCCAGGTGCCCCTAGATGAGTATTTCAATATTCCATTTTATCTCCACTACTGACTTATTAGCTATAGCTCCTAATAGTTTTTTAATGTTTGTTTTCATCTTTAACTCACACAAATAATATTATACCACTTCATATTTAATGTAAGAAACTTGTGGCGGTGTACTTCATCTTCTCCCTTCTTTTTCTTAGTGCTGTTGTTGTCATAAGTTTAAGTGCTACACGTTATATCTCTATAGTACTTATTAGCATTTTTACTTTAAAGAATCAATTTTTTAAAGATAAAAAAAGGTTGCTATTTACCCACATATACATATTTCCAATGATATTCATTTCTTTGTGTGGATCTGGATTACAAGTTGATTTCAATTTCCTTCAGCCTGAAGGTCTTCCTTTTATATTTCTTGTAGTAAAGTTCTACTGATAATTATCTCGGATTTTATTTGTCCAAAAAAGTTTTATCTCACTTTCGTTTTTTAAGGACTTTTTTTTGCTAGGTAAAGAATTCTACTTCAATTATTTTTTCCCCTTCAGTTCTTTAAAGATGTTGTACTTTGTCCTCTGGCCTGAAGTTTCTGATGAAAAGTCTGAAATAATTTAAAATTTTTGCTTCTCTGTAGTAATACATCTTTTTGTTGTTGTTGGAGATTTTTTTCTCCTTTTTGTTGTTATTGTTTCCTTAAAACAATTTTTTTTATCAATGGTTTTGAGCAATCTGGTTAATACATATCTTTATGTGATTTGTCCTCCATGAGATTCATTGAACTTCTTGGATTTGTGTGTTTATATGTTTTATTATATTTAGAAAAGTTCGGGCTGTTATTTTTTCAAATGCCGTTTTCCTACCTCCTATTGATCTCTCTTCCTTCTGGAACTCTAATTACACGTCTTTAATTAAACATATATAACATATATTACATCATTACCGTTTAGTTTTTTCCCCCCATAAGTCACTGAGGATCTGTTTTTGTTGTTGATATTTTAATGTTTGTTTTTAGAGACTTTTTTTCTGTTTGCACTTCGGTTTGGATGGTTTCTATTGCTCTGTCTTGAATTTTACTTTTCTTTTGTAGTACCTAATCTACTGTTAAGACCATCTAGTATATTTCTTATTTCAGATATTATGCTTTTTAACCCTAGAAAGTACATTTGGTATTTTAAAAAAATATCTTCTCTGTCTTCATTATATTTATTTTTCCTTTAAATTCTTAAACATGTTTATAATAACTCTTTTATCATTCTTGTCTGCTAATTCCACCATTTATATTATTTCACAGGTTTTTTTTTCTATTGACAGATATTCTTCTGGTGTGAGAAACATGTTTGTGCTTCTTTGCATGTCGGGTAATTTTTTACTGCCTGCTGGACATTGTCAGTGTGTTCTTGTTGAGTGCTAAATTTTTTTTAAGAATGCTAAATTTCAAAACTGTCATATTAGCTAAGTTACTTCATAATCAACTCGATTCTTTTGAGTCTTGGTTTTAAGCTTTTTTTGGTGAGCTTGATTTAGAGTAGATTGTACTCTGGGTATTCAAAAAGGCTCATATAATCTGGCTGGCCAGACTCAAACATCTCCAAGCTGTTTGTGAACTTTGAGAATTAGTCACTTTATAGCTCCCTGGTCCATTTTTTGTCCATCCTTGAAGAGTTTCACCTTATGCATGTGTCAGTTGTATTCAATAGCAGTCTCAAGTCACCATGCAGGATTCAATATCTTTTCTTCATGTTCCTTTCTCCTCTCCAGTGCTCCACTCCACAAAGTTCAGTCATCTTCCCAAACTATATTTTCTGTCTCTTCAACTCAGGGGGTTAATTTCACCTTAATATCCATTCAGTCTTTCCCTCCTACTACTCCTGAAGCAGTACAATTCCCAAGCATAAGTTGTTCAGTCTAGAGTAATGCTCTGGGGCCCCAGAAGTTCCATCCATGTTAGTTTTTGGTCCTCCAAGAGTAGTGGAATTGTCTCAGAAGGTGGGGTGAGCTTGGTACTCAGTCTACTGTGGCCATAAAAACTCCAATACCTTCACTTTTGGTGGATATTTCACCAGTGTGATTTACACACTCTTAAATCTTTTTATAATCCAGAACATGGGTATTAGGTAAGTCTCACACAAACATGCATATCCATGTATGCATGCGTATACATACAAACACAGGTATGCACACATGCACTCTCAAAGACAAAATTTATTTTCAGAGCCTATAAATACATAACTAAAACATTAATTTGGTAGTAGTAACTAACACTTCTTGAGAATTTAATATGAGCCAGGAATTGTAAAAAAACAAAACAAAACAAAACACTTTGTATGTATTATCTCATTTTCCTCTTATAAAGTATGAACCTTAGAGAATTTGGGTAATTTATACAAAGTCTTTCATCCAGTAACAGATGAAGTCAAACTTGAGTACAGGCAGCCTAATTCTAGAGGAGGAGTTGGTAACTGTGGCCTGCAAACTGACACCCATTTTTGTAAGTAAAGTTCTATATCAAGACAAGCAGGGCGCCTGGGTGGCTCAGTTGGTTAAGCGACTGCCTTCGGCTCAGGTCATGATCCTGGAGTCCTGGGATCGAGTCCTGCATCAGGCTCCCTGCTCGGCGGGGAGTCTGCTTCTCCCTCTGACCCTCCCCCCTCTCATGCTCTCTGTCTCAAATAAATAAATAAAATCCTTAAAAAAAAAAAAAAAAAGACAAGCATATGCTCGTTCTCTTTTGTATCGTCTGTGGCTACTTTTGAGCTACAATAGCAGAATTGAGTAGTTGCAACATAGACTGTATGGTATACAATGCCTAAAATATTTATTAATTACCCCTTTGCAGGATAAATTTGCTGACCCTTGTTCTAAAACACAAATTAGGGACGCCTGGTTGGTTCAGTCAGTTAAGTGTCTGCCTTCGGCTCAGGTCATGATCCCAGGGTCCTGGGATCGAGCCTCACATTGGGCTCCCTGCTCTGCAGGGAGCCTGCTTCTCCCTCTCCCTCTGCCTGTCCCCCTGCTCATGCTTTCTCTCTCTTTAAGAAACAAACAAAAAACAAAACAAAACTATATTTTTCAGCATACCAAAAATAGCGCATCACGAAGATGTATGCTACACACTTTAAAAATGGCTGTCTCCATCCTCTAGAATGAAAAGTTTCTAAGAGGGGATGTTTTGTCTACTATGTTCACTACCGTGTCCCCATTGCCTAAGACAGAGCTTAGCATAGAGTAGGTCCTAAGCCGTGTAACTCTTAATGATGATCCCTGACTATACAAATTATTATCTGATTAAACTCTAAGGTAGGACTTTATCCCTCCCTAGCTAAACCTATAATAAACGGTGGGTTCTTTCCTTCATTTATGCTTTCTTTTCCCACTGATTCATAATGCCACCTTTAAAAATTATCATTATTATCACAGGCTGAATTACTACATGTACTAGTTAACCCAGTTGTCGGTTAAGGTTGGCCTACCCTTTGATATTTAAATAAAATTGGCTCCAACCCCTTAGTCAACATTCTATGAGAAGTCCAATCTCTCTCTTATAAATTCTCTGAATCTCCAAGAGAATATATTTATATGGTCTCTTCTGGCTTTGTAAATCAGCTTCTAATTAACTTCTGCTTTTACATACATCTTATCCCACATGGCTGGCCTCTTCTCTGCTTCACACTAAACATGAATTTCAAGACTCTTTTTCTTGGATTCCTTCTCACTACCCCCACCCCCTCAAAAAAGAAAACCTCACTCATGAAAGTTATTCTCTGTGTGTAGCATTCTTCATTGACAGTTAGAAGAGACAAGGGGGGGCACCTGGGTGGCTCAGTCATTAAGCATCTGCCTTTGGCTCAGGTCATGATCCCAGGGTCTTGGCATCGAGCCCCACATCGGGCTCCCTGCTCCAAGGGAAGCCTGCTTCTCCCTCTCCCACTCCCCCTGCTTGTGTTCCTTCTCTCGCTGTGTCTCTCTCTGTCAAATAAATAAATAACATCTTTAAAAAAAAAAGAGAGAGACAAGGGGGTTTTCATGCAGCAGTGCAAACAATTTAAAATTGATCTTAAGAATCACAAAATTCTACTACTGACCCCAATATTACACTATATGTTAATTAACTGGAATTTAAATAAAAACCTAAGAAAGAAAAATTAAATAAATAAAATTGATCTTAAAAACTCCCTGTTGTCAAAAAGCCTTCAGCCTATCTACAGCCAGGAATTTCTCACTGGACACTTCTCTCCACAAGGGTGGATTTTTCCTCTGTTTACTCTCTTTTCATATAAATTTTTCATTTTTAATTTTTTGGGCAGAGTAGTTTGTCTTCTTGTTGCATTATCTTCTTCCAGCCTATGCGCCTAGGCTCTCACCTTTTACCCTTGTGCAATATATTAAGATATCTTTCTCAACAAAGGGATTTCTTTCCCAAGAGAAATTCTAGTACGAGATGTTAAAATTGTTTTTTTTTTCATTCCATTAAACAATAATCTATTTCAGGGCCATCTATTCTCTTCCTTTTAACTGTCTTTCTATTTCTGCAACCATTAGTATCACACTTTTAATTACCATAGCTATAGTATATAGTTTAATATCTATAAGCAGGATTAATATACCAAACGCTTAACAACTGGTAAAGCACAAGTGTGAACCAATTGAACTAAGCAATCATTAACAGAGGGCTGACACAGATCACAGAGTATAACCATAAGGGTATGTATAGGCTACCTTTATAATATTTTATTTATTTATTTATTTATTTATTTATTTATTTATTTATTTATTT
>NW_023270415.1:34486793-34589896 GCF_011800145.1 Mirounga leonina | reverse complement strand
TTTATTTATTTATTTATTTATTTATTTATTTATTTATTTATTTATTTAACAGAGAGAGAGAGAGAGAGAGGGAACACAAGCAGGGGGAGTGGGAGAGGTAGAAGCAGGCTTCCCGCTGAGCGGGCGATAGGCTACCTTTAAAGGAAAAGTTCTTCATTACTCTTCCTTTTCAAAATATCTAGTTTTTTTTCTCACGTGATTGTTATTATCAGTTATATTCGTCCTTTTGTCCAATTAAAAAAAAAAACTCATCAGGTTTGCCGTTGGGATTGCACTAAACGTATAGATTAATTTGAAAACAACAACAACAACAGCCACAACAACAACAGAACATTCTCCTGAGCTCTGAGAAGGACAGAGGGGCTAAAGGTTGAATCAATTGCCAATGACCAATGATTTAATCAATCATGTCTATATGATGAAGCCTCCATAAAAACCCAAAGAACAGGGATTGGAGAGCTTCTGGGTTGGTGAACACATGAAGATTTGGGGAGAGTGCCACACCTGAAGAGGGCATGGAAACTCCCCGCCCCTTCCCATATATCTCACCCTATGCATCTCTTCCATCTGGCAATTCCTGAATTATATTGTTTTATAATAAACTAGTAAAGTGTTTTTCAAAGTTCTGTGAGCCAGTCTAGCATATTAATCCAACCCAAAGAGGGAATCGTGGGAACCTCCAATCTCTAGCCAGAAGGTTAGAAAAACAGGTGACAACGTGACAACCAGACTTGCGACTGGCACCGTAGAGAAGAAGGGGAAGTCTTATAGGACTCCCCTCATAAACTAATGGGATCTGATGCTATCTCCAGGTAGATAATTTCAGAAATGAGTTAAATTGTCAGATACCCAGTCATTGCTTGCTGTTGAAAATAAAATACACACTAGCATTGTATTAATAGGTTTCCCTATAGTGATATATCTTTGCATTCCTATATTAATCTTTTCTTGTTTGTTACGTTTTTATATTAAACAGTTTATTGAAAGCACTTGGCATTTATGCTACCCTCTTCTGAGAGGCTGCAGAGTGCATGGAATACTTACAGCCTCAACTGAGGGATTCATTTTTGCCCAACAATACTAACACCGGACAATAGCTGAGCAGAACAATGATGGGTTCTGGAGCCAAAGATACTCATTTAAAAATTAACCTGTAGCTTAGGACATGACCTGGAATAAAGGCTTTGCCAACACCCTTCTGAAAAGTGATGGCAGAATTAGACATTCTGAGAGAGATACAGGTAACAGGATGGCATGAAAATAGAGAGTCTTTATAGAAAGACACAGTAATCAGAAGTCAAGAGGTAAAAGTAAAAACAGGTAGAGGAGGGTGCCTGCATGGCTCAGTTGTTAAGCATCTGCCTTCGGCTCAGGTCATGATCTCAGGGTCCTGGGATAGAGACCCACATCAGGCTCCCTGCTCGGTGAGCCTGCTTCTCCCTCTCCCTCTGGTGCTCCCCCTGCTTGTGCTCTCTCTCTCTTTCAAAATAAATAAAATCTTTAAAAAAAACACAACAACAACAGGTAGAAGGAAGTGACAGTGAGATAGAAACAGTCATTGCAGAAGCAGAGATAAGTTTAGCCATATGGGAGAGAACCTAGAGTAGAAAGCAGCAGGTACTTGCTGCTGAGGGACAACAGGGTGAACAGGACCCCCCGCTGGATCACTGTAGTTACAGAGACACCGAGCACCTATGTGTCTTGAATGGCATTCCAGTTTTTCAGGAGGCCTGACCATATGACTGCTGAGAGACTGTTTTTGCGTATGTCCCTGTATATCAACTGAATTTACCTGCATATGGCTTTTTTGCTGCCAGAAAAACCTAACTAATGCTATTATTTTCTTAAAGTATTGCTAGGTCCAATTTTCTAGTTTAAGGAAATTTTTTCAGTATTCATTCGGAAGCTTTGGCTGTAATATTTCATGTGTGTATGTGCATGTGCTTATGTGCACGCTATCTTTGTAGGTTACATATTTTTCTGTTACATCCTATTTCCTTCTTTAGTGGACCTTCTGTATTATCTGTCCTAACAGTTTTACTTTGCTGAATTTCACAAAATCACTTGTAGTTTATAATTGCTATTATTGCATAGTTTTCCTTTACCCTTATATTTGATGAGAGTATGTCACATGGAGAATATATTTTAAAAAATATATAGCTTTGCGAAACTGAATGCCAAATTCCAAATAAAATTCAAAACTTTAGAACACTGTAGTTGGGGTGCCTGGGTAGCTCAGTCGGTTAAGCATTAGCTGCCTTCAGCTTGGGTTATGGTCTCAGGGTCCTGGGATGGAGCCCCACATCAGGCTCCCTGCTCAGCGGGGAGTCTGCTTCTCCCTCTGCTTCCCCCCACCCCTGGGCTTGTGCACGCACGCTCTCCCTCTCTCTCTGTCAAATAAATAAATAAATAAAATCTTTTAAAAAAATAAAACACTGCAGTATATTTCTTAGAGAACTCTACTTCCTGAAGTATCCAGAATTCATTATATGGAAATGTCATGCAATTTTTCTTGCACAGGTTTTTAAAATTTAGTATCATGGTAGGTTCAGGAATCCAGGTGCCCATAGATTGGTTGTATTAATGACCCCACTTAATGACTTCTTTGGATCCACAATGTTTTTCCTATACCTTTAAAGTTCCATCTCACCCTGACTCTCTGCTTGGGCATGTGACTTGTTTTGGTCAATAGGATGTTAGCCAACATGACACAAACAGAGGCTTTATAGAAAGGTGCATGTGCTTTTTTGTTGCCTTCTTGCATGATTGGGCCTGCTCACTCTTCCCCTCTGCCATGCTATGAGAACATGTCCAGCTGGTGTGCAGGAAGGATATGGCAGACATGTGGAACAGGGCTAAGTTGTTTCAGACATCTGAGCTTGGGCCATCCTGGTTCAGTCAATTGCCAGCCAGCCCTCAGATACGTGAGGAAATCCAGATGAGATCAGAAGAAGCTTCCAGCTAAAGCTATTCAATATCGACAACCTGTAGTGAACTAAATAAATGTTTATTATTTTAAGACACTGGGTTTGGGTGGTTTGTTATAAAACATTATTGTGGCAACAGATAATACAGAGATACCAACGTAATAATTAATCAATGAGGGGACATCACTATGTATGTGAGGTACCAAGTCAGAGATAATATTCACAGATGGTAGATATTTTCATATATTCATAACTCTTTTTGTATTCTTCTGCCTCTGGAAAAGTTCATTTATTATCCCAGGAGTGGTAATGGTACAGAGAATGTTCCCCTGTAGCACTTTAGCAGCATTTTAGGCACGAGACTTGCCAAAAGAGAAATGTGACTTTGCTTATTACGCAGTCTTTTGGTACTTGAAGTGTTAAGAAGATAAATGGATTTTATGTGATCAGGATGGTAAAGATACATTACATTCTCTGCCTCAAATTCTCATGTGGATTTAAGTTGTTGGTGAGAAGAAATGAGAATATAATCAGGTTTGTGAATGCTTGTAGCTATGATTTTTCCTGATGACTAGTAGATTATAGAATGCCTTTTAAAGAAATCTTGGCTGTCACGTGAAGTCTTAACTCTTAAATTAGATAGATGCAGGTTTCTAAATAGAAAATAGGAGTTTCAGCTCCAGTTAACAAATATTTATTGATCATCTATTCTGTACTAAGCATTATAAATACAGACTCTGAAAATTAGCCTCTGCCCTAGAGGCACTTAGAGTTCAGAAAAGAGACAGACAAATAAATCATGACAGACAAATAAATGCTATTGTAAGTACAATGATGGGTCACACACACAAAGGTGGTTGAGGGGGTATCAGAGGGTGGGTGGGGGCTGTGGTGGTCCAAAAAGTTTAAAGAATAAGTAGATTTGGAGAAGTAAAAGAAGACCTTAAGTGGGAAAGGATTCCAGCAAGGAGCAAAGCATGAACAATGATCTGGAGTGTGGAAAAGCATCAGTTATATAGAAAACCACAGAACATAATGTGGGACCTGAAGTTACACACATGTAACCAAAATATATATATGTATGCCAAAATATAATCAAAGACTTGTTAGGTATTTGCTAGTGTTATCAAATATGCAATTATTTTTGGTAATAAAGATTTTTGTTTTCTTTTACATATTGGAAAAATAATCTTTGTGCTTTTTAGTACCTTCTGCATATCTGTAAATTCCATGTGGACTGAAAACAAGTTTATCTTACTCTTCTGCATCTCAGCACCCAGTACGGTGCCTGAAATTTCATATGAATTCAGTACATGTTTGTTAAGCAAGTTACTGAATTCTTGAATCTGTCAGCCTTTGCCAAAATCCAATAGAAACTTATCTTTTAAATTACTCTTTTTTAATTTATTCATAGAGTAATTTTCTTGAATAATTTGTCTTTCTCAAATTGTCTTCAATAAAAGCTTAATCTTCTGTTTTACAATTCTCCCTATTTTTGGATTTTAAAATATATGCTGTCAGTATTGTTTTTCTCCCCATACATTCATCTATGTATTCATCCAAGATACACTTACTGAATACTTGATTATGTGCCAACATTGTGCTCCACCCCAGGGTGGAGTAGTAACAAGTCAGACCTGGTCTGACCGTCAGTGGGACTTATTTTCCGGTGAGGAAAACAGACCAATATTGAATTAATAATTTACCAGCACATTGCATGTTACATATAAAATTGAATAGTTTTATGAGCGTGTGTAACAGTTTCTTTTGGCCTCTATTCAATATGAATTATTATATGATGATTATATAGCATGTTTACTTTATCATATTTTTAGTTTGTGTTCTCTACTTTCTGTTTTGCTATGCCACCATTATAATTAATGTGTGGTACATAGAATATACACTATAAACATTACTTGATGGAATGAATGAATGAAAGAATAAATGAATTTTATTAGAACCCTGACCCGTAGTTTATTGGTTTAATTTCTGCATAAAATGAAGTTATTAGTCAAATCTATTTGGTTATCTGGTTTTAGTCAACAAATATTCATTGGAATTTTGTGTAAGTTATGTGGCAGAAGTGGGAATTCAAAAAAGAATAAAAGGTTTCCTGCCCTTACAGAAATTGTAATTCAGGCAAACAAGATAATAGCATATGAGAAGCTAAACATTTAGCACAAGAAAACATACATATTGTATATCTTCTAGACAAAGGACTGTGCTGCGTAATGTGAAGAATAAAGAAAAGAGTATACCATGACTTCCGGTTACTTATAATTTAGGTGAGGAGACAAGACAAGTATATTTACAATGAAAATAATACCAAACAATAAATGGTACATTCTGGAGCTCAAGATAATAAGAGTCTCAGGACTTCAGAGGATGGAAATCTTCCAAAACATTAGCATGTTTTCTCACGCAACCAAACATTAGAACAGTTACTCCAAAGTGAGGTGTGTGTATTTCAGGGGAGCACCAGGCCATCCATTGTACTTTGGGAAGAAAATATTAAAACTTCTACTTATTTAAAAATAACTTTAAAAGAAACTAATCCTTACTAACATTTAATAAAAAAGATTGCCAAGGGGCCATCACAGTCTGTAGCTGTGAATGTCCTGTGTTAGGATTTAACCTGGTTATCACATGGAAGCAAAGGAGTGGGAGTTGCATTTCCCAGAACAAAGGGGCAGCTCTTCCCATTTCTTCATCGTGAGGTGTTGCAGGTTATCTGGCTGTTTTAAGTTCTACCTATACTAACCTTCATGAAATGGACAAATGACTTAAACAGTCCTCCAAAGAACGGCAGATAAAATTAATAATACAAGCACAATTGGGCTAAAAAGAAAATCTTAGCTGTGATACTTTTCTTTGTGAACATGCTTTTTGGCAATCACAGTATTGAATAAGATTTATTCAGATATTACAAAAAGTCACCTCCCCTCAGATTCAAAGTTATGATGAAACTATTTGAAGTGTGGGTTTTTTGTGCTGTTATTGTTAATGAAGATCCTCATGTCATACACCGTGCCTTGAGATAGCTCGTAATTAGCAAGACATTAAAAAACTAAGCATCCAAAACATAAGGACAATCTTTTGCAATTTTTTCATAAGTTTTCAAAGTCAAGAGTTACTCAACCTGGCATTAGTGAAACTTTACTAAACTCAAAAACAAATATTTAGAAGTTTACTTATTAAAAAAGACCACTTGGGCTTTCCACACCACACAGGGAGGGGTCCATAGGGTGTTGTCTCAAATTAAAGGGAATCTCTCACAATATCCAGAGCCCTTGATGTCCTGCAAATGAAGGAGGATGTCCTCAAATTCCTGGCAGCAGGAACCCACTCAGCTGGCACCAACCTTGACCTCCAAATGGAACAGTACACCTACACAAGGAAATGTGATGGCATCTGTATCATAAATCTGCAGAGGACCTGGGAGAAGCTTCTGTTGGCAGCTTGTACCATTGTTGCCATTGAAAACCTGGCTCCTGTCAATGTCATATCACCCAGGGATACTGGCCAGTGAGCTGAGCTGAAGCGTGCTGATGCTAGCCACTTCTATTGCTGGCTGCTTCATTCCTGTAGACTTCACTAACCAGATCCAGGCAGCCCCTGGGAGCTGAGACTTCTGGTGGTTACTGATCCCAGGGCTGCCCACCAGCCTCTCACCAAGGCGTCTTACGTTAACCTGCCTACCATCGCTCTGTGTAACACAGACTCTCCTCTGCACTATATGGACATTGCCATCCCTTGCAACAACAAAGGAGCTCACTCAGTGGGTCTGATGCGGGGGATGCTAGCCCAGGGAAGTTTTGTGCATGTGTGGCACCATTTCCCATGAACACCCATGGGAGGTCATGCCTGATCTCTACTTCTACAGAGATCCTGAAGGGATTGAAAAAGAAGGGCAGGCTGCTGCTGTGACCCAGGAGGGATTTCAGGGAGAATGGACTGCTCCAGCTCCTGAGTTCACTGCTACTCAGCCTGGAGTCACAGACTGGTGTGAAGGCGTGCAGGCGCCCGCCCTCTGTGCTGATTCAGCGGTTCCCCACCGAAGACTAGAGCGCCCAGCCGACCAATGAGGACTGGTCAGCAGCTCCCACTGCTCAGGCCACTGAAAGGGTAGGAAGGACCACTAAGTGGTCTTAAGCTGCTCTTTCACAAAGGCAAACAAAATGGAAATAGGTTGATGGAAAAGAAAAAATTTCTAAAAAAAAGGACTACTTGGAAAACTGTTTTTCCTTCCAGAGTGAATAAGACTGGAATAATTCATGAAGCAATAAGCCACGAACTAACATCCATTCCTTTGTCACCAGTGATGGAAGATACAGAGAAAACATCGCTGAAGCTGAAGACTTTGAGAAACAGGTGAGACAAATTATGTAGCATTAGAATTTATGTAGTGATGGGCGCCTGGGTGGCTCAGTTGGTTAAGCGACTGCCTTCGGCTCAGGTCATGATCCTGGAGTCCCGGGATCGAGTCCCGCATCGGGCTCCCTGCTCAGCGGGGAGTCTGCTTCTCCCTCTGACCCTCCTCCCTCTCATGCTCTCTGTCTCTCATTCTCTCTCTCTCAAATAAATAAAATAAAATCTTAAAAAAAAAGAATTTATGTAGTGATAGAACTGGGTGGATATATTGGCATTTTTATTGTGTCTCAGATTCTATTTGCTAGATTGTATTTCAAAAAGAAAATTCATGATTGATCACAATTTTGTGCCTTTAAAGAAGTTACTGTACACCTGAAGCTAATATTATACTGTATGCTAACTAACTGAAATTTAAAGAAAAACTTTAAAGAAAAAGAAGAATTTACTGAAAAAGGTAAATTCTCAACAATAAGAAAATCCTTACCGAATTTCTTTTAAAAATGTTTTATGGGAAATATGTATTATGATGGAGCTGATGCTTTGCCTGCAATTGAAAATTCAAAAATATTCTAGGTAATGTTTTTACATGTGAAATCTCTTAACTGCCTACCATTGATAGGCAAGCTTTTCTTTCACCAGAGAAACTGAAGCCAGAAGTGCATCAACATTGGTTCTTAATTTCACAAAAACATGAGCCTTTAAAATATTGTCAAATATTTACATGACTTAATGACATAGGGAATAACAATGATAATATTTGTGATCATAGAGAATTTTACTGGTTATTTCATTGAAAAATACTAAAACTGCTGTTGCATTTAAAGACAAATTAAGCTTTTTATTTACAAAAAGGTGTTTAAAATTTGCCAACCTTTTCACTGATGACAAAAGATTTATCAATAAAGTGCTACTTAGCAAATATTTAAAAACAAGCATGCTTATTCTTTAGGTATAATTAAAGTAAACTTTTTTTTCAATAAATGAGAAAGTAAACAACCTTTTTTATTTTTAGGTATAATTGACATACAATATAATATTAATTTCAGGTGCATAACAGTGATTAGACATTTGTATACATTACCAGGCGCCTGGGTGGCTCATTTGGTTAAGCAGCTGTCTTCGGTGGCTCAGGTCATGATCCCAGGGTCCTGGAATCTGGAATTGGCTCCCTGCTCAGTGGGGAGTCTGCTTTTCCCTCTGCTCCTCACCCCTGCTTGTGTGTGCGCTCGCTCTTTCTCTCAAATAAATAAATAAAATCTTTAAAAAAAATTTTTAGACATTTGTATACATTACAAAAGGATCACCACAATAAGTCCAGTTACCATACAGCATACATAGTTAATACAATATTAACTATATTCCCCATGCTGTACATTATATTCCTGTAACTTATTTATTTTATAACTGGAAGTTTGTATTTCTTAATCACCTTCAGCAATTCCCCCCTCAAACACCCTCCCCTCTGGCAACTACCAATCTGTTTTCTGTAACTATGAGTTTGGGTTTTATTTTGTTTTGTTTGTTTCATTTTTTAGATTCCACATGTAAGTGAAATCAGCGGTATTTGTCTTTATATGTCTGACTTATTTTTCTTAGCACCTCTAGGTCCATCCATGTTGTCACAAATATAACTTTTGAACTTTTGAAATAGAATTTTCTACCCTATCTAAATATCTTCCAAATGAAGAGTGTTGAATCCTTTTATTTTTTTTAAAAAAACACAATGCCTACATCAAAGTGAGATCAAGGAGAACTGAATTTCCTGTTTGAATTTCAACAAAAAGTTTTATATAATTGATGCCTGGGCATAAAAAATGAGTATCATAATTTAATAACTAAAGACTAAGATATACTTTGTCCATTTGAAGTATTTTTTTCATCTATGATAGCCATTAAAATTAAGCATTGCATCAATAGAATCTAGAATCCAAGCCCTCAAAATATTATATCCCTAAATATTATGGCAAGACTAAAATAAGATGATCTTACAAAGTATGAGCAAAAAAATTTTTATGTTATTGATAAACATAATAAAATATCACTTTAGTTTAAAAAAATTTGCTTTATTATTATCTAACCTTTCTCTTTTTTCCCTTATGGTTGTTAAAATATCAATATAAATAACAATATAAAAATACATGCATTCAATTTGTAAATAAATGTGTATAAATATATACACAAATTTACTCTCTGTCATTTAGTATAGATTTGGGTTCAAATATTTTCTACTGATCAAGATATGTGATCAAAAAAATTTGGAAATCATTGGCTTGGTAAAAGGGATGTAAGGGCCTTTTAGAGATAGTTAATCTGATGGAGTAACATGACATAATTGGGGAAAACACAGGAGCAATATAAAAGATCTATTACTATAAAATAGAAAAAAAGTGGGAATAATTTAGTGTAGAGATTAATAGTTTTACACTTTTGAAAACTCTCTTATAACACCACTGTGCTCATTTCAGTTCAACATTTGTAGGGTACGTAGTGTTCTCTGCTTGGCTCTGGCAATGAAAAGATGAATAAGATGGGGTGTCCTGTCCAGAGCTACCCACTGTCTAATGGGGAAAATAGAGATTTGTGACCATATGAAGTAGTGGAATCATATGAATTAATAGGTAATTTCCATAAAGTATTGTAAGCGGTATACAAGGGGGTTCTATGAATAATATAAGATGATATCTAGTGACGTCTGATGGGATAGGGCTAGAGAAGGCTTTCTGGTGGAGGTGGTGCCCGAACTAAGCTTTCTTAGATTTTTATTTATTTATTTGACAGAGAGAGAGAGATAGCGAGAGCAGGAACACAAGCAGGGGGAGTGGGAGAGGGAGAAGCAGGCCTCCCGCCGAGCAGGGAGCCCGATGTGGGGCTCGATCCCAGAACCCTGGGATCATGACCTGAGCTGAAGGCAGATGCTTAACAACTGAGTCACCCAGGCGCCCCCGAACTAAGCTTTCTTAAAACTGCATTAGAGAATAATATAATTGATTCATAATGAGGAATTTGAATAAATTAGAAAGTATTCATGATGTTGTTTCATTTTGTTTAATGAGGCAGAAAAATCTGTAAGACAATTTATAAAGATTTCTGTCTTTATAAAACATTTTAAGTTTTGATTGCTGGAGGTATAAATTTCAATTATTTGGAACATTCTTCAGACTACACTTGTGCCAAGTCAATAATATATTTTCTTTTACTCTTCCTCATTCAGTCAACAATTCTTGAATACTGACTCTCTTTCAGGCTCACCGAGCTAGGTGCCCAGGAATAAGTAGTCAAATAAGACAGTGTTTCTGCCTTTAAGAGACTTAAAGTGGCATTGTAGACATAGTGTTGTAAAGCAATACATGTAAGTTAGCATGAGAACTGCTGAAATAAAAATTGAAACGATGTGCATGTTGCACTTGATCAAAGGAGAGACTGATGATCTTCGCCTGAAAGAGAAGAAAGTGGGCCATGTCAGAAAGGCTTTCCAGATGAAATGATGGTTAATCTAGGTCTTGAAGAATGACTAAGACTTTGTCAAGATGATGGAAGGAAAGACATTCTAGGGAGAAGAACCAGCATATGTAAGTGCAAGCAAGCCTGCCGCGGTTTTCTAGCCCCTTATAATAATTTTCTATTCACATTCTTATTCACCATTACTTCACAACTTCTTGCTTAGCTAGATTAATTCTGTTAGATCAAGATTTACAAGATGTCTATCTTCAGCATGTCTACAATCTGATTTGCCTTTGGAAAATGGAAATATTTAGAACTACATTCTCACTAACAATGGACAATTTAAGCATTCATATAAGTTGGAGACGCGAGATCCTTTATAGACAGTCATTGGCCCGGAAAGTATGGCCTCACTGGTAGTTGTGGGTGATGACTGGACCTTAGAGCATCACTGGACCTGTTGGCTCATCATTGCCTACCTCACCCTGCCTTCCATCGAAGAAAATCTCTCCCGTGACCACACCCATGGTTGCCATGTTTGTAGCACAGGTCTTAAGATCCTTAAGTCTAGGGTCTCACCACAGCTGACTGGACAGATAACTCCGAGAAAAACAACCCAAAGCACAGTCGGGCCAATCAGATCTCTTTCTGAGAATCCGAGGTTACGATGTTACGCTTTGAACACTTAGTGGTAGAGTCTTGAATAAAATATTTGAACTCTGGGCCTGCTAGTTAGCAGAGAGGACTACCCATCAGTGCCCGAAAATGTCAACTGTCTGAGAGGTATACCTATGGGCACAGGTAGAGGTAACACAGGTACCATGGGAATAATTCCCCAAGACTTATTAGGCCAGGGCAGTGATCACTATACCAAAGAATCTGAGATACCCTGAAATGGCTATGTGGCTTCTGATTCCAAAGATACTTGCCTAGTAAGTAAGACTTTCCAACAGACCAGGTGAAAGGGAGTTTATTTGAAGGCTACGTGGGAATCTCACATAATCCAACTGTAGATAGTACTACTAGGCCTCATAACTGCTGGAAAAAACAATTTCAGACAAGCCGCCTTTTAAATTTTTTTCTCTCAGGCAGCACCATTTCTCTTCTCTGCATCTTTCTATCCATACCTACATTTCGTTCTCCTTTAGGCAGCCGGGTTTATTTCAAAAGGCTCTTAGTTTCTGTTCCTGAGTAACTTCAGTTTAACATGAGCCTCTGCCCTACCCTGGAGCCATTTTGGCACAGACCAGATGCCACTGCTCCGGTAACCACTATTGCCCTCTAAGTCAGACTTTTCTGTCACTTAGTTTAAATTCTTGTGCCCATACATATGCCTCTGAGACGCTTGACATTTTGGTATTGATGGGTAGAGTTTTTCTCTGCCGGTTGGCAATCTTGGTTTGGATATCTTATTCAGGACCCTTTACTACCAAATATTCAAAGCATAACATCTTAACCTCAGTTGGCAAAATATCCTAGATAGTATAGATTTAAAAAGCATTGCTGGAGCATTTGTGAGAATAAGCAAGTTGGCCAAAGTCCTGGGTGCTGGCACGGGGAAAGCTAAGACCAGGTTCTGCCAGGATGTCATCACTGTGGGGCATGACAGCAGCATGTTTCATCCAAGTTACAACTAGACAGAGTAAGGCCTGAGATAGGATTAGGCAAGCTTACCTTGCTGCTGAAAGAAAGCAGGATAGTCTAGGTAGGGCAGTAGAGAAAGGAGGTGAGGCTCAAGGTTATAGGGAATTTGATATCAACAACATTAAGGCAATCAAGAAAACTAAGCCGGCCATAAATCAGGGCATGCTTGGAGGGAGCAGTTATTTTAGTCAAGAGCATCTGCTGAAAAAGGCCTATAATTTCAGAGCAGCTCAGAGCTATTGGACAGCAGTTGCTTCTGGATCATGAAGAGCCTTTTGTAGCCAGCGTAGGTCTAGGACCAATCAGGAACCTTAAGGGCTGTTGTCTAATAGGGATGAATACACTGTCTTCTGCACAGACTTGGATTTTGAGTGGTCCGTGATCCCCACAGAGGCTCTGATGCGTCATACCCCAGTGGAGCGAGTCTGGCACCTTGGACAGGATTTTATTCTACTAATTGTCAAGGTCACTCCCTATTACATCACCCTAGTTTAGTTTCTTCATGGCACTTATCACCATCTGAAAATCCTATTTATTTGCTTATTGTCCTGCCTCCCCCTAGGAAAATGTAAATTCCTTTAGAGCAGAGACATTAATCTGTTTTTTTTCCCCCATTGCTGTGTTCTTAGCACCTTGAACAATATTTGGCTCTTGGTATGTTCTCAGTAAATATTTGTTGAGTAAATAAACAAAAGTCCATGAACTCGGTGACATCGTCATGGGCTAAGGGCCTGGACAACAGTCCAAACTCTGGTGATCCTGACAGTCCTCGATTAAACTCTCAACGTTTTAAACATACTTGGAAATCTTAACTAGGTGCCAACCACTGTCACCAACCTCCCACCTCATCCACACCCAAATTCTGTCTTCAGCTCTGATTTTGCAAATGTTCTGAGAAGAAAAAACGTGACTGCGCCATTCTGATAAGAATATACATCTACTTGTTTCTTTTGAACAAGCCCTCAGCCACAAACATTTTCTGTTTTTCAGCCTGCTTCTGAGATGACTCCCCAGTACCTACTTCCCCTTCCCCATTTTCTCTCTTTCGTCTCAATAAAACAAAGTCCTCGGGGTGCCTGGGTGGCTCAGTCGTTAAGCATCTGCCTTCAGCTCAGGTTATGATCCCAGGGTCCTGGGATCTAAGTCCCACATCGGGATCCTTGCTCAGCAGGGAGCCTGCTTCTCCCGCTCCCACTCCCCCTGCTTGTGTTCCCTCTCTGGCTGTCTCACTCTCTCTGTCAAATAAATAAATAAAATCTTCAAAAAAACAAAAAACAAAAAACAAAGTCCTCGGCTCTTATAGGCCATAAGCAATCTAATGAGGGAAGTGTAAGTGAGCATATTTTCAGGAAACAGCTGAAATTTCTCCATGTACTTTGCTTTTTTGAAAAGCAGCCACATGGCTCAATATGTGTACAGCACGTATTTACTAATTAACAAACAGCCTCCCACTGAGTCAGCCTCCTTCCTCTCCCTATTTCCTTTTCCTTTCTTAGAAAATTGTTTGCATGAATAAAACTTGGCCCAGCACT
Source organism: Mirounga leonina (assembly GCF_011800145.1). NCBI lineage: Eukaryota > Metazoa > Chordata > Mammalia > Carnivora > Phocidae > Mirounga > Mirounga leonina. The sequence goes on along the minus strand of NW_023270415.1, from coordinate 34,575,981 downwards.
TCTTGACATGTAGTGTGACTATGTTTGTTAGCACGAACACTGTCCTCTTGAAATACACATTTCTTTAGATGGTGTAATCGAAGTGAAAATAGCATTTTGTTAACAAAAATAAGTTTTGTAGATACTAAGAGATCATCTACTTTATATGATGATCATGATGATCTGATCTCTTTCTTGGAAAGCAGGATGCTAGAGTAAATTTTATTAAGTTGCAGAATGAAATAATCGGCTTTAAAATCCGGTAATAAAATTTTCATTAGTGATTAAGTCAATTGACAGATATTTATTGAATATCTACTATATAACATGATCTGAGATATATAATCAACATACAAGGAAACATGAATGTATCCCAGACTTGGAAGATCTATTTGGCAAAATAGGCTGCTACGCTATCTCATTGGCATCTCAATATGTCCAGAAGTGAGCCACTTATGTCCTTATTAGAACCTTCTATAGTGTTTCCTATTTCAATAAGTGGTTCACAATCTAGTAGAAGAAATAGATAAAAATCAACATTTGTGAAAAAGTATTAGTGCCTACATGGAGTTAGGCACAAGATATATCTGTTTAAGATGGAACATGAAATGCAACCAAATGCAATGAAACGTAGAAGTCAGTGTTCTTCGTCAGAGGAGAATTTCCTGCAATCATTTAAAAATAGATTAAAGCATGCATCACTGGTGATTCTTTTTAAATATATTTTTTCTTCTCTTCAACTCTGTGTCTGTCTTATGGGCTAAGAGAGGAGGAGGAGGAGAATTATCCCCTCAATAACATGGGTCATTCTTTTTGGTGTTTCTGCCTGAGAATTTAGTGCCTTTCTGACTCATGTATTTTCCTTACAAAACTGAATTGAACTGCCACCAAAAAGGGTCAGCTACTTTTATTATTCACAAAGTTTAAAGTTCCCTTTTCTGCAAAATAAATAAATAAATAAATAAATAAAAATAAAACCTTAAAATAAAAAAATGCTGCAGCTAAAAAAATAAATAAATAACAAAGTTCTCTCTACTCCAGCTAGGACTGTATCAGTAATGACTACGGTGGTGACCATTTTGATTATTATATCCGTTTACTTGCTTTGATAAATTATCTTTACTTTGCAAATCCCCTTTGGACTGCGTAATTAGTGATAGGACTGTTAAAACCAAAAAACCATTTTTGGATGTAATGGGTTTTATAATTTGTCCTCTGTTTGAAAAGACAGCTTTAGTTCTATGATATTGAAAGAATATATTCAGAACCTCAATATAGAGAATTATTTACAATTCAACCAATTGTAAAACATATAGTGATAATGTGGTCTTGGTCTAATTTTCCAGTGTATTGGTGTGTAGCATATATAAGCCCTATTCAATATAAGGTCTCTGTAATTCAGGGGAAAATATTTTCTCATGAGAGGGGAGATGGTTCCTGGAGCAGTTAGGCAAAGATCATTATGAGTCTCTTGACAAGAAGATTAGTTTTTATTTTTGTGGATCTATTCATGCATACAGGTGAGATTGAGAAAAAAATCAATGAATTGTTAACGAAATCATATTCTGTAGTAGTCAATAGTCAGTTTCAGATTAAATGGTAATTAGTAGAAGAGATAACTGCTCACGAAGATTAAGATCTTCTGTCCCGCAGACATCAACCCATCTCCTATCATTTTCAGTATTTTGTCTTCATTCTTATGAGACTGGAAAGCTTTTTTTATTCAAAGGCTTGAATAGATAGGAATATTTGACAGGAAAAGAATAGGATCAATGGATTCCTAATTATAGAAAGATAAATGTGCAAAAATCTAGAGGCCTGAAAAAAGATATTTGGGAAAAGTGATTATATTAAGTGATGACTCAAAAATAATTTAATGGTTAATATTTGTTATATGCGTATTATATACCAGACATTATGAGAAGAACTTTACATGGACTATCATGTTTAATCTTTATGTAAATCCAACTTTTATTTATTTATTTTTTTAAAGATTTTTATTTATTTATTTGACAGAGAGAGACACAGCGAGAGAGGGAACACAAGCAGTGGGAGTGGGAGACGGAGAAGCAGTCTCCCCGCCGAGCAGGGAGCTGGACTCAGGGCTCTATCCCAGGACCCTGGGATCATGACCTGAGCCTAAGGCAGCCGCTTAACTGACTGAGGCAGCCAGGCACCCCTAAATCCAACTTTTAAAGATGATCCCCTTTCAAAGTGAAGACAAATAATCTTAGAAATGTGGAGGTTTGAACCAACAAATCCTTTGGGCTTTGCCTTCAAAATATCTCCAGAATTGGGCCACTTTTACCACATACATCACTGTTGTCTAAACCATCTTCATTTTCCACCTGACCATTGCAGTAGCTTTCAAACTGGTCTCTCTGTTTCTATTTTTGCCGTTTTATAAACCATTCTTCACATTGCATTCAGAAAAATATTTTTACAATTGATATAAGATCAGGTCACGCTTTTGCTCAAAACTCCCCAAAGATTTTCCATCTAAAATAAAATCTGAACTCTTTACCAAAGCCTACAAGGCACTCCATGGTTCTATGCTTTAGAGGTGCCCCCATATTACAAAAGCACAAAAATAGATTTCTAAAAGGACATACAGGTAATCTTTATCACGGAAGAGCCATTTCTCAGCACCAGCACAACACAGTCCCATCCTAAACATACACCCTTAAAACTTACATGCTCAAGCCCCAGGGAAATGTCTTTCCACATTTTTTACCTATGTCTTCAAAATAAAAGGCAACTTGTATACTGTGAGTGCTGCAAATATTTGCGGATTGTGCTGTTGCCAACATCTGAGATTGACGTGACTTCAAAACGCCGTGGGAGAACTTTAAGACTCAGTAACTTCTCAAATCCTTTCTCTCGGATAGCGTGAATACAATAAATTCTTGCATAATGAAACACTACCTCCCAATAGTGCCCTGCATCTTTTTTCTGTTCCAATTTATGGTTCAGAAAAATGACATGTGGGACCTGAGGAACAATAATTGCATGTGGGTCCTGAGAGATATTTTGCAATATTAAACAATTTATATTTACTCCTATATTTGTATATAGAACTAAACATAATTTACAAAGCGTGATACTAGTTCTTTACATTGGCATTAGATACAAAATGTAAAATTGCAAAGTTTTCTTTCTTTGAAAAAATTTAATAAGATTTCATTAAAACTTTGAAAAGTAAAATTCAAATGTTAGCTTTATTTATGTAATATTAATTAAAAATTTTATATTCATTAACCACAATTTTGAATTTTGCCTTTTAATGTTAACGGGTAATTCTAAACATTTTAGAAAAAATAGAACACTTTTGAAAACATGAATGAAAATAATTTTAATTTTTATATTTATTATATTTTTGGATAAAATATAAATTCAAATTATGAGTACATTGAATACAATTAAATATTTTTTATTCTTTAGGTCTTTAAGAATGAGGACAAGTTGAAAGCATGGTAGAAATTCAAAAATACAAAACCGATCCCTCAAAATAAAAGGAAACAGAAGAAAAATGAAATAGGAAAACTCCAAAAAAGTAGACTGCTTAAATTTTTTTTTTAAAGATTTTATTTATTTATTTGTCAGAGAGAGACAGATCACAAGCAGGGAGAGCGGCAGGCAGAGGGAGAAGCAGGCTCCCCGCTGAACAGGGAGCCCAATGCGGGGCTTGACCCCAGGACCCTGGGATCATGACCTGAGCCGAAGGCAGCCGCTTAACCGACTGAGCCACCCAGGCGTCCCAGGACTGCTTATATTTTTAAAAACTAGAAACAATGAGTCAAGTATAACCTACATAAAATTTATAAAAACACATTACAAATTATTTAAGAAAGATTTAATTAATGATCAAAACAATAAAAAATAGGAAAATTATTCTTATCAAATTCACAGCTTATAAATGTCATTAATCTGTGCAACTTCATATTCTTTGCTAAATGAAGGTTTAATTACTAATTAAAACAAAGACAATATAGGTGAGCCTCCCTTTGTACTCTTGCTACGGTTTCATAAATGTTCATAAAAATGGGTTCATAAATGTTCATAAAGGCTAGTGAAATATTTGTTATTTTTCTTCACTGAACTTATCATGGAATCGCATATTATATGACTATTTATTTGCTTATGGTATGTTTCCTGGTTGATTTTAACTTCAACGAGAGCAAGAAATTTGTTTTCTTCATATTGCCATCTATTCACAAGTCCAAAACAATGTCTGTCACAAAGTTTGGGTTCAAGAAATTTTTGTTTAATGTAGAACAGTCTTAACTACTAGATATCCTGCATTCCTTGGAGAGAGCTGTGTAAACGTCTGGGAAGATTTTGGGGAAAAGGAAAACAAAGTTCAAATTCAAATTGTGATTTGAATATTAGCTGGTATTACAGCAAACATTTTAGCCTAACCTTCTAATGTTATTATTAAAACTCAGTGATCACTAACTGCTCATTTAGTTTTATCATTAATCTAGTCCTAACTATTTGCAAAATATTGTCTTGGGTGGCATGAATTTAAAGAGAAGTAAGACATGAGACACATTATTGTTGATTGTATTAGGGTCAAAATACTTGCTGTTCCTCCTTACTGGATCTATCTTGACAGGTGAAGTATACTTCCCAACACACTGACCTTATGCTTTCTCAAGTGATGTGCTTTGGCCAATAAAACGTGGGTAGCTGTGACTTATGTCAATTCCGAGAAGAATCATTGAGTCATCCGATGGCTCCACTCTTACTCTTTTCCCTCTACCACTAATTGGCCTGTTCCAAATAAAGGCAGCTCTTTCAGCCTATATCCTGGAATGAAAATGACCTTAGGTAGAATTGAAGCTGAACTGCAAAAAGTATGTACCGTGAGCAAGAAATATCCCTTTGTTGTTTAAAGGCAGAGGTGTGCTAGAGTTGGCTTGTACTGGCTTGTGGGAAATGAATGTACTCATCTCCTCCCAATTCTGTATTTGGTGATGCCATATTAGTAGCTTAAAACTGGCCAAGGTAAGAGTACTTACATTATGGAAATTGTCAAATACTACACATCAAGACTTTTATTCCTGGAGAGCTTGTTGTTAAATATTTATCAATACCAATGTTTAGTCACTAATAGTTGAGGTTGTTTGTTACCACTTCACAACTTTGCCTAAGTTGTCTGATACATTGTTCTCAAACAGTTTATAACCTGTGGCAGATATTAATAGGCCAAAATAGAATAACATTATAGTAAGAGCTACCTTAAAGAGGCAAGAACAAGATTTTGTGGGTGTCAGAAACTGTGAATGCCCTGAGATTTTACCCTTCTTGCAAACTCACAGGTTAGCCTGCCAATTTCATGGATGTTGGCAGAGGACATGGGACTCCTGGATCAGAGACAAAGACTATTACTCATAGCAAAAAACGCAGCTTAAGCTTCATGCTCATGTCTGTTTCCCTTGTTCCCAAAGTCACAAGGGAAGTGGGACAGCCCAGGTAGATGCTGTACATGCAATGAGTTTTTGTCAGTGCTGAGGAAACCTCAATCTTTTAAATGCACTGCAAACAAACCTTCCCAACTTTTGCACTGAGGGAAACATTATCTTTATTATATTTGACAATAAACAAACCTGCCTTCTCTAGAGGAAGACACCATTTCTATCTTCCAAGGCTGTTTGCTATACAAAATTCTTGAAAGACCAACCAGAACAAAACCCATGAGTGGCTCTGCACACAAGTGCAAAAATATGAGAGACCCCTAGAGTATTGTCTCCCTGAATGGATACAATTCCTGAAGAGCACCTAACTTTGACAGGAAGGTTTTCATTGTCCCCCATTTTAGCGTATTTCTAGGGTCTCTCTTTAAGAATAACACATGGTATTTTTCTTCCCCCTCTTTTCTTTGCTTTTCTGTGTCCTGGACCTTTGTCAGATTATCAAACTGAACCAGTCATTGAATTTAGTGAAATAAAAATTGAGGTGTTAGGGCACCTGGGTGGCTCAGTCGTTAAGCATCTGCCTTCAGCTCAGGTCATGATCCCAGGGTCCTGGGATTGAGTCCCACATCGGGCTCCCTGCTCAGCGGGAAGCCTGTTTCTCCCTCTCCCACTCCCCCTGCTTGTGTTCCCTCTCTCGCGGTCTCTCTCGCGGTTGAAAAATAAATAAAATCTTAAAAAAAAAAAATTGAGGTGTTAATAATGGACTCCGTGTGTGTGTGTGCGTGTGTGTGTGCGTGTGTGTTTATTGAGTGATAGTAAGGTTTATTGAATGATAGAGTACAAAGCTCCTGAAGAGGGAGGGGACCCAAGAGGTTTGCTCGTGGATGGTGTTTTTGTTGTTTCTCTGAGTGACAGTATAAATAGGGCTAAGTAACTGCTCAGACTCTGCTGTCAGTCCCACCTGAGGAAAATCCCAGACTTTTCACTCACTAGCCATTAAAACCATGGACAATTTTAAGTAAAATAATACCCGTGTGGTGGAAGAATCCTTGTCTAGTATTAACAGAGGCATCCTGGGATTTACCTACTTGCCCTGGGCTTCCCCCTTAGAGTCAACATAGAGATGGAGGATTCAGCCTGGATTTACAAGATATTGCTTAACTTTAAGTTTCCAAATGGCCAGTTAAAGTCTATAATAGAGACAATAACCTGACAGCCTGAAAACCAGCCTAGAGAAACTGTACTTTCACAGTGGAGGCCTTTGAGCACCACAAAAAGGCATTGAGTTGGGCCTATCCTCATCTCACACCACTAATGGAGAAAAGATGAAATCAAGGGGGAGGTTGAAAGGTTATATTGACTGAGATTAAATTCTGAATTTACTTCTTTTAAAATTAGAAGTGCCTGGAATTACTTTGATTGGGCATGTTTATATTTTTCCTCAATTAATGAACATAGGTGCTTACAGACTGATTCGTATTCAATTCTAGAAAAATGAATGAAACATTTTTGGAGCATCTGAGGGCATTTTGACTGGTAAATTTCAAATCTGCTACCCACATGAGGGGTTGGTATATTGCCCATAGAATGTGTTCAATTAGTATATTTATTGTTACTGACAGTATTATGCACGTACATTTACAAAGCCTTGGGAACAGCTGACAAGTATTTGAAATCTGGCTTAGGTGTACCCTGCTTAGTGCTTTCCTTTAGTGTTGCTTCAGACCTCTCACTCCCTTATTTAGTAACTAACACTCTCTAAAGTGTTAATTGACAGATTTACTCTTCCCAGGAATGTTTTCCAGTTGCATAAGACAATAAAACACAAAAGGCCTTCAGGACCCAGAAAGATTGCACATCTAATTATGGGGTGCAAAATCTGACACTAGCCTTGGAGATATTTTGGGGTAGAGGAAAGGGCTTGCTTTTCTCAAATTATATGTCAGAAGTGTCTGCCTACTTTGTTTTTTTTTTCCTCCCAAGCTGCACAGTTAAGTGCAGGATTCTCAAAGTGCCATATCAAAGGAGAGAGTAATAGTGGAGATTTATGCATTTATGTTTCTGCTGGCAGACTTTAAGGAGAATTATTTTGGCCAGGTTTCCAAATTTCCTCTCTACACTCCACCCTTTCACAGGCCTGAAATTATACCATTTGGTGTCGATCTTGTTCAACTGTGAGTAACAATAGACACGAATATATTACTTGTGTTTTTCATCATTGATGCTTTCCTGCCTTGAGATTCGTCCAATGAAACATATTGATACTTATACTGGTTCCGTAGGAACTCTCACAAACGATCATTCTACTTTCGTCAGCAAAATGTTTAGCCTTATTGTCGTAGTTCCAAAAGAGGGACACTGCTTCATCAATCTAATTCTTAAATGTTAATGTTTGGACTAATAGTCTTTAAAAAATAACTTATAATGTCTCTTTGAAAATTAGTCTTAGCTAACAACTTAATATTAGCTCATTTTTCCCCCCATTAAATCATTTGCTATTTCCTATATCTTTAGGAGAGGATACATAAAAAGGTATCTGGATTTTGATAAGCATTTTTTAAAAACTGTTTTTATTCTATTGGTAAAAATGATTTAATTTCTGCTTGGCTTTGATCCTTAATGATCAAGTCTCCATAGATACATTTTAATCTTTGTTTTTCTCCTTTTTCTAGAATTTTTTTTTTTTTGTAGTTTACTTGAAGTGTTTTCAATTTCATTCTACTGCATTTGGGAAAATCACTTAATATTTAAAATTATATTGAATGCTTCCCTCTCTGAAGTGTCTGGAAATGGATTCTCCAAATTCTACATAAAGATAAATCCTTGGTGAAACTACTGGTGTGAAAGTTCTACACACCTTTTTTTTTTTTAAAGAGTGAGATCATATATATATATATATATATATATATATATATATATATACACACATACCTAAATATTGTTAAACAGTAAAATTCAACTGAGTACATTTGAAGATCTAACAGATCTAATTGGAAGGTCTAATTTATTCAGTGATTCATAAATTGGGCAACATACCATCTAGCAAATAGAAAGGAGCTCTAAGGAGCTGTACAAAATGGAAGCCTTTTATAGGCAGAAGGGGGTGGGAAAAGGAGTTTCTGGCACAAAGTGGATTGACTGTTTCAGGCAAGGTCACCTTCCTACTGAGGACAGTAGTGGTCTACCCAGCATATTACCTCACTAGTGCTGACCAGGTAATTCCAGACTGACTGGTTAAAGGTTACATTCCTGGGAGAGGCAGAAACTCAATTAAGTTAGGTAATAATTCTTTGTTTGCTGACATGGGGCTTAGGACAAGTGACTCCATTTGGATCCTGTGGTCCTTTTTTGTTTTAACAATATATAGTGACAAGCATATGGTGGTAACCGGTATATTTTTAAAAACTGCCCAGAATTTAAACTTCAAAAGCACTTCCTTTTGTTAAAATGAAAATCAAATGCCTTTATTCACAGGACTGCTTCTTAAGGGTGTGCAGGTTAGTGGGGGTTGTAATCCAAAGAGCTGGCACGCACATTTGCTTTGTTGCGTAGAAGCGGAGGCTGTATTTGCCTAGAAAGGGTGCTTCTCTTATGGTGCAGGCCTTCCATTTTCATATCTTGGTAAATTATAACCTGCCTCTCCCACTCATCTGTTCTTTCTGTTCTCTTGCCCATCTCTATTAATAATCTATACAACACTCTTAATAAAAGTTACTGAAAATAAAATCTTTTTCTCTTCCCTAAAACCTATTTTGGGCCTTGATTTCAAGTTAAGAGGACAACTTCATTTGCTCTGTTGGCTTGTTAAATTTCTGGTACCACCATTTTAAACCTTCATTTATTTTGTTCTGTGTGTATTTCCCGGTATTCTTAAATGTCTGAGAAAAGCATTACTATGTGTTTGTACAATTATAAATAAGATACATACTTAGAGCTATTTTATCCTTATAGATTAATAACTTTAAGCCCAAAATTATTTCGTATGATATAAGCTACATAGTGGCTCCCATTAATTCAACATCAGTTTCAGATTCAGATGTGGGAGGTATTTAAATAACAAACAAGAAGAGTTAGAGTGAAAGCATCTCACAATGAGGAGGATGGTTACACTTCTATAGCATGCCTAGCTTGTATAGTCCCAGTGATGGGGAATTCTCTATTTTCAGAAAATTATGAAAACTCGTAGCTTTCACATTTCAAATTGGTGATAAGTTGGTGAGGTCTAATGACTCTTTTATTTAAATAGTTGAAGGCAATCATTGTCATGCTCCTTAGTCCACGTTTCTTTAGGCTAATCATTCCAAATTTCTCTGTAAAATGTCTACTTTTGATCTGATCAACCTGCTCAATTTTCTTTACACACTTTTTAAACGTATCATGCCCAAGAATGGATGCAGTTCCTTCAGAAATAGTCTGACAACGGAGGTGAAGAGCAGGACTGTCTCTTTGCTAATTCTGGATATTAAGGGTTTGGACCCTCAGTTCATGTATAGGTTCATGGATTTCATAAATCTTTTACCAAATCTATAGCCTGATTATTAAATTGATCAAAGTTAGTGAATAAGGCCTCCCATGGAATATCTTCTTTCAGAAAAATAGAGAAAGAACTTAGATAATTATGTCAGAAAAGAGAAATATAAAATTAGTCTTGGAAGGAAGTAAAGAAAATTTGCAATATGAATTGCCTATTTTATTTTAAAATAAGACCTTACAGAAAATTTGTTCAGTAAATGTGTTGTCTTCAAATTCTTTCTGTACAGATTCTGAACATTCACGTTTGTTCAGGGAGCCATGATTATGTTGAGTGGTGTGAGGTTTGGAGCCAGGTTTTTAAATATGTATCCCCTTGAGGACCTGAGGGAAGAGATTTAATTGCTACACTTTCCAAGATGGGGCTAATAGCATTTCCAGCAATACCCATATTTGTTGTGTAGATTACTCCACTGATGTGCATACCATGCTTTGAAGATAAAATGTAACAGACAGCCTGACTCTGGGGTAAAGTATATCTTTAATGACTGGTTTGTCAACATGTAATAAAAAAAAAAAAAAAAGGAGGTTATGTCTTGTGAGCTTACAGTTCAATATTGGTTTAAAATTGTCCGGGGAGAACAGAATTGGGTTTTCCAAGTTTTTCATTTAAATTCCTCATTTGTTGTTGTGAATCCCCTGGTGTCACAGATGCTTGCCTTCATAGGCAGAAACTCATTGACACAACAGAGTTTGGACTCTAAGCGAAGTAAAAGATTTTAGACTCAGACCTAATAAAGGAGTATTATTACACACTCTTATCTGTTAGCATGATTTGATGGCAGCCAACAGAAATTAACCCCAGTTAACTTAAGCAAAGGCAACTTATTGGAAAGATATAGGACATTATTCTGAAGAACTAGACTTGAGAATGGGCAAGAACTGAGGCCCCACATCAGTGGGCTCGTGGCAGGAATTGTCTTGTCAGGTTGCTATGGACCCAATGGGATGCATTCTCTTCATTTTCAGAGTCTATGATCCTCTGCTCAAGATTCTGTTTGGTTAAGCTTGTTTATGGAAGAAGTAGGACTCTGATCACTATCCTCTAGATCAATGGTTCTCAAGTTTTTGTTCTTAAGAACTCTTTACACTCTTTTTTTTTTTTAAAGATTTTATTTATTTATTTGACAGAGAGAGACACAGCGAGAGAGGGAACACAAGCAGGGGCAGTGGGAGAGGGAGAAGCAGGCTTCCTGCCGAGCAGGGAGCCCGATGCGGGGCTCGATCCCAGGACCCTGGGATCATGACCTGAGCCGAAGGCAGACGCCTAACGACTGAGCCACCCAGGCGCCCCGAACTCTTTACACTCTTACAGATTATTGAGGACTCCAAAGAACTTTTGTTAACATGGGTTATATCTATTTATATTTATTGTATTATAAGCTAAAAGTGAGACATTTTAAAACATTCATTTATTACTTTGTTTGAAATATCAGTAATAGGCTTATTACATGTTAACACAGATAGCATACTCTTATGAAAAACAATTATATTGTCCCAAACAACAAACTGGTAATGTTTGGTTTGATAGAAAACAGATGAATTCTCATATCTATTCTGTATTCAGTCTTTTGCAGTATACTGTTTCAATTGAAGTATATGAAGAAAATTTGGTTTCTCACAAACAGTTAAAAAAACAGAGGAGTATTTTTAAAGCCTTTTCCAGTTAATTGTGGAAAAATTATGTAAAGCTGTATAATAGAGACAATACTCTGAAAGCCTGAAGACTAATCTAGTGAAGCTATACCTCAGTGGAGACCTTTGAGGATCAGAAGAAAGCACTGGGATGGGAAACCTGCCCCTCATGCCCCTTCTGCATAAAGCTATATAAAGCATCCCCTTTTACCCATCACCATCTTTCTCACACCATTACTGGAAACAACATAAAACCAAAGTAAAGTTGAGAGTCTTGCACTGGCTGAGATTAAATTCTGAATTTACTTCCTTTAAAATCAGAAGTATCTGAAATTGAACATCGTCACATGGAGGGTTTTCCAGTCTTATATAGTGAACACATTTTAGTGTGTCCACTTCTCTTTCAATACCTTCTTCCACTAAAATGACATGGCAGATCTGGCATCTTTAGTTTGTTTAATATAGGACATCTTTTTTTTTCTATGCTACCAGGAACTATACCAATAGCATACTGAGCACTTACCCATGGCCCTGACCAAGATGTTTAGTCCTACATTATGAAAGAATATCCCCCATATTGACAAACACCCTTATTCAGTTTTATATTCCATCTCTCTTGATCCAACACTCTCCAGATACACTCACTTTCTCAGTTCCTGCTGGAACATATTAGCCAGGTCTTATAGCCATTTCAGCATACACTCTCTCTCCACCCTCAGCAGGCCCTGCACTTCTCCAATCTGGTTATATATAACAATTCATTCTAATCTTTTCATCTGCTGTTTCTCTAATGCCTCTCAAATACCCAAAACATAGCACCAGCTTTCATATGCCCTTACAAGTCTTTACATTTTACCAAAGGTGACACTTAACAATTGCAGAGCTATAGCAAGCTGGTGACTGAACACTTCCCATGTTATCCAGGATGTGTCCTCATTGCCTTTCAGCAGGGAAGTGGTCCAACTCAAGAATCTCATCCTTAGAGGCTGCTTCTTAGGACCATATCCTAGAACACAGAGCCTGAGTCTGAGGATCTGATGTGATTTACTGCAGGAATATGCTCAGAATAAGGGGAAGGAAGGAAGCAGGATAGGGCAGGGGATAAAAAGCAAAGCAAAATTGTGGTTTCAGTTTCAGTATCCCCTAGGGGAGCTCTAGAGCAGAAATTGTGTCATAATGTCTCCTTTTTAAAAATATCTTTCTAGGCAAGGTGGCTCTAGTTTGGCTGAGGGCAATGCTCTGGAGAAGGAGACAGCCATGAGTTGTTATCATCCAGTAACAAAAATTAAAACGGTTATTGGCAACAATATTTACAAGTGCTTAGAAGGCACAATACTGCTGAAACCAATTACGGAGAGGAAAAACCTCTCTCTGGTTTTCTATGCATTACAATTTTTTGAAAAGTCATCATATTTGAGATCTCCTTCTGCTTCTCTATTTATTTTATTTCCCCCACTCTTCATCGCTGTTATGAACACTTCTACAAAAAAACTGAGCAAACTAAATGTGTTATTTTATAAACATTCACAGTATTATTTTTTTGCACATCGGCCACTTTCACCAAAACATTGTTATCAACCCATACAAACACTTCCACTCTGGAAGAACTCCATGAGCTTTTATTAGTAACATTAAAGAAAGAAGAAAAAAATATTTAATAGACGGGTGCCTGGGTGGCTCAGTTGGTTAAGCGACTGCCTTCGGCTCAGGTCATGATCCTGGAGTCCCAGGATCGAGTCCCTCATTGGGCTCCCTGCTTGGCAGGGAGTCTGCTTCTCTCTCTGAACCTCCCTCCTCTCATGCTCTCTATCTCTTTCTCTCTCTCAAAAAAAAAAAAAAAAAAAACTTAAAAAAAAAAAATTTAATAGACTTTTTCTCTCTCACTCTTCTAACCTACTCCTTTCTTCTTTTTTTCCTACTCTCTCTCCTCTCTTTTCTTTTTTCCTTCCCTTCACTCTCTTTTTCCTTTTCTTCCTTCCTTTATTCTTCTATCTTAACCTCTAACTTTTAGTCTTGCTTTTACTTGGTTCATTCTATGATGCAATGTGGCCATTTTCCATATATAAATGTTTTCCCCCCAGCTGTTTTCTTACCGGCACCATCTGTCTTTGCACCAGATAGGTATTTCTCTCATGATTTAAGAGCTCTTACCAGCATGCTATGAAACAGGTGAAATAACAGAAGAATTTCCAGATTTTCAACTTCTAACCACTTTCTTTGAATATCTCTACTGGAGAAAATGAATTCTTTTTTGGAGCATATGCTAACGATTATAATTGTAAATTTTTAGTCCAAGTCAAAAGGAAGGGATAAGAAGAAATAAGGTAATTAACTTTTATCATTTAGAAATATATTTTCTGTAATTAAATAGTATCAATACCTTATATTTTAATCCCATGGTACTGTACTGGTTTGCTACTCTGCCATAACAAAGCACCACAGACTGGGTTGTTGAAACAACAGAAATAAATTTAACCAAGGAGGTAATAGATCTATCTGTACACTGAGAACTGTAAAATATGGATGAAAAAAATTGAAGAAGACACAAATAAATGTAAATCTATTCCGTGCTAATGGATCGGAAGAATTAATATTGTTAAAATGTCCATACTACATTAAATGCAATCTATATCAAAATTCCAAAGATATTACTGTAGAACAAATAACCCTAAAATTTGTATGCAGCTTAAAATGACCCTGAAAAGCCAAAGCAATACTGAGAAAGAAGAACAGAGCTTGAGGCATATTTCTTGATTTCAAACTATATTACAAAGCTACAGTAACCAAAATAGTGTGGTACTGGCATCAAAAAACCCCACATAGATCAATGGAGCAGAAGAAAGAGCCCAGAAAGGAACCCATGCATATATGGTTAATTAATTCTCAACAAAGGAGTCAAGAATATATAAGAGAGAAAGAAGAGTCTTTAATAAATAGTGTTGGGAAAACTGGATAGCCACATGCAGAATGACGAAATTGGAGCCCCATTTTACATCATACACAAAAATTAATTCAAAAGTTATTAAAGACTTGGATATAAGACCTGAAACCATAAAACATTTTTAAAAAATTTTTTGTTTCATGAAACTTTTAGAAGAAAACATAGAGGGTCAGCTCCTTGACATTGATCCAGGCAATGAATTTTTTTGGATTTGACACCAGAAACAAAGGGGAACAAAAGCAAACATAAGCAAGTGGGACTACCTCAGACTACATATCTTCTGCACAGAAAAAGAAACCAGCAACAACATGAAAAGACGACCTGTATAATGGGAGAAAATATTTATAAACCACTAATTCAATAAGGGGGTTAATATCCAAAATATACAAGGAAATCATACAACTTGATAGCAAAAACCAAATAACCTAATTTTAAAAAGGGGCAAAGGATTTGAATAGACATACAAATGGCCAACAAGTATATGAAAAGGTGTTCCCAACATCACTGATCTTCAGAAGAATGCAAATCAAAGCCACAATGAGGTATTACCTCATACCTGTTATGATATCTAGTATAAAAAAAAGACAAATAATGATAAACGTAAGGATGTAGAGAAAAAGGACCTCTTGTGTGCTGGTGAAATGAAAACTGCTGCTACTACGTGGGTGCAGCCAATGTAAATTGGTGCAGTATGAAGTTTCCTCAAGAAACTAAAAGTAAAACTGCCATATGATCCAGAATCTCACTTCTGGATATATATCCAAAGGAAATGAAACCATTATCTTGAAAAGATATCTGTACTCCCATGTTCATGGTAGCATTTTCACAACAGCCAAGGAAACAACCTAAGTGTTCACCAACAGATGAATGAATACGTAAAATTTGGTATATATACAATGGAATATTCTTTAACCTTAAAAAAGAAAGAAATCTTGGCTGTGCCCTTCTGAGAGGTAGGATGGGCCTTACCTACTGCTTAGATCCCATTTTTCAGCATCATTTTGTCTTCTTGCTGCACCCACAGGGAAAGGGAGACCCAGCTTTCCATTTCCACCATCTTCCACTTGCTTCCATGGCTGCCCAAGTCTCTGAGGAAAGCCAAATGATATTTCACTTTGCCATCTGTATTTTGGACACTTTCTCATAATGGAGTTCCCTGCTTTGAGAAAGCATTGCTTAAAAAAATAAAACAAACAAACAAAAAAAACACCAAAAACTAAACACAAACAATAAGTACAATAAGCAGCTAAGATGTTCAGGTCCCAGCCCACTTTGTAACAATTCACAGTAAGGTCTGAGGATCTAATGTATAACATGGTAATCATAGTTAATACTGTATTATATAATAGAAATTTCCTAAGGAGAACTTTCATGTTCTCACTAAAAAAAAAAAAAAAAGTGAAACAAATTACTATGGATATTCATAGAAATAATGTTCACTTCCATTTGGAGAAGGCTTTGTGGAGAAGGTGACAACCTGAGCTGAGTTTTGAAAAATGATCTTGAAGAGATCATTTTAGCCAGAGCAAACAATAGAAGTGAGGCTGTGGAGACAGGAAAAAAACAAAACAAAACAACATGATATGTACTGAAATTGGCATTTAATCCAAGCAGGCTATAATCTAGGATATCTATAACGCCACGGAAATGACTAAAATCTTGAAGGAAGTGTGCAATGAAGGAGACAAAGGGAAGATGACATTGGCTAGGGAATGCCTACTCTTAAGATACAGGTCCAGTCGAGACACTAGACAATTATGTTCAGAGAGAACTAGTCTAGTTCCATTAAGGAAGGTCAAAGGAGTCATATGCCACAGAGAAATTAAAGAGGCTGAAGTAGGGGGAGGGCATTTGGGATTGCTTTGAGATTACTAGTGATCTCTGAGAACAAAGGAGAAGGAAGTCACATTGCATGGATTACATGGTAGAAAGAGGGAGTTATTTTTGTGACATTTGTGATGAAAGAAAGGCATGATAGGATGGTAATTTGAGGGGAGAACAGAATGAAGAAAACTTCCATAATAGTAAATCTTTCTGGCTGCAATCAGAGCCAATTTCTTCTTGTTCCACTGCTAGATGGAGCAGAATGGAAGTCAACATCACTTTTTCTAAAGACCGTTTTAGAAAAGTTATTAACAGGCAAGATATCCTCTAGTCTGTTCCCCACTACTGCTATTTCAGTAGGAATGAATCTGTCAGAGAGCCGCAGTTGGAAAAATGTCAGTATTCACTGTTGACAGAGGCATCATTGTTCATTTGAAATAAAATGTTTCCTGTACAAGGGTAATGTAAAGGCAGTTTGGATTGAAATAAAAAACAAACAAACATATATTCTATTGTCCCTTAGGTTCAAGCTCTAAGAAGATAATGTTTTATTCCCTTTTATTAACAACAGTTCTTTCTTCTTACAAGTTTGCTCTTGAGGGACGCCTGGGTGGCTCAGTCGGTTAAGCGGCTACCTTCAGCTCAGGTCATGATCCCAGGGTCCTGGGATCGAGTTCCGTATCGGGCTCCTTGCTCAGCAGGGAGCCTGCTTCTCCCTCTGCTTGCAGCTCCCCCTGCTTGTACTCTCGCTCACTCTCTCTCACCTATGCTCTCTCTCTAGCAAATAAATAAATAAAATCTTTAAAAAAAAAACAAAACAAGTTTGCTCTTGAAAGATATATACTGAAGATTAATAGAAACACATGTAAAAAAATCAGTAACTCCTGATATTCTTGTGGGTATTTAATGAAAAGTCAGTTTGAAAATAAGTCTTTAAGATGACAATTGGATAGAGCAGTGTTTTAGAGTCCATGTTAAGTAGAGAAAATGGACAAAAAATAAGAATGTGCACCACAAAAATCTCAAAGGTAAGAACATTTATTAAGAATAGGAGTGACATATCTGAGGAAGATAAGGAAATTTGGGAAAAGAGAGGGCGCTAAGGAGGTAGGAAATTAGTAATTTCCTAAATAAAACACTAAACCTCATTTACTTATCTACTCTAAACACTGAAAGCAAATTCCTTTGAATACATGACTATTACCTCTTCAGTGAATGTTTAAGAGGTTTGAGAAAGTTTATGTGAGACTCTATTAAAGGTGTTTAGTTTTGTCTCTGTTCTTAAATTATGTGAAGAGTAGAAGATGTTGGATTTTAATGATCTAGCCATGCTAGGAACATGTTCAACTAGACAAAAGCAGGATTGATTTTTCTGGTAACAAAATTTGAAGGCATTTATGTATGAATAATTATCAATTGACTTTCAAGAGAATGAATTGTGACTAGAAAGTAATTTTTACATAAGAGTTTTATTTGGATGTGGAAACCATATAAAGTATAGTGAATAAGATGTGACCTACATTATTTTTATTTAAAATGCCTACTCTTAGACCAATTTTGGCCATAGCTAAATTTAAATTGGTTAAGCGTCTGTCTTTGGCTCAGGTCATACCTAATCTATGGGACGCAAGAAACAATTTCCTTGTTCTCATGTAATATTATTTTTATTTTAATAACACAGGATCAATATAAAGAAGTAAAATAATGCCAAAAGTTAAAAAAAGTTAAAAAAATTACTGCCAATCCCACTGTATAAAAATAACTTCAGCCCAGATGTCTTTCTACACATATATATACAGATGGAAACATAGGTATATAAATTGGTGAAAGCAACTTTTTAATGAGATTATAGTCTAAATTAAAATATTAAATTTAAATTTATTTGAGTTCAAGAGAAATGAAATTGCTGGGATATTATATTCTAAAAGATCTCTCTAAGCTTACAAAAGATAATAAAACACATTAAGAAGTTGGAGTCATTCTTAAAAATTACTTATTTCCATTTTAAGCAGTATCGATTGAAGTCCTTGCAATGGGAAATGAGGTCATTACTAACAATAGCTAACACTTACTGAGTGATTACAATGTGCAAGCACTATCCTACATGCCTTAAGTGTATTAAATCACATCATCCCTAAAACAAACCCATGAGGTAGAGATATCATCCCCATTTTTAACATGAGAAAACTAAGCTAAGAAAAATTCAAATAATTGCCCAGGGCCACACTACTAAGAAAGCAGCAAGGCTAGAATTCAGATCTGAGCCCAGAGCCCTGAGTCCTAACTCCCACTTGTCTCCTTTCACATTGGTGCCTGCATCCTCCCTGGTTAGTGGAACTCTGTTTCGCACAGATTGTATATTACTTCTACTGTTTTGTCTGCCATTGCTTTTTGAGCACATTAGTTTAGTATTTATTCTGGAGTTAGGTGGATTTCATTCCATCCCCAGGCTCTTTACATGGATTTTCCATTTCTGAGTTCAGTAATTTGATTTTTTTTGCTTTTCCTCCTCCTCCTTCTTCTTCTCCCTCTTCTCCTCTTCCTCCTCCTCCTCCTTCTTCTTCTTTTCTCCCAGTAAGAACCCAGGACTTCTATATTCCTAGAATTCCTTCAAATTTGTATGGTCTGTTTGATGTTCTGACATCTTGGTTGAGTGTAATCTCCTTGGGCTGTATGGGTTTTTTTTTCCTTTAGAAATTTTGTTCATATATTTCTCCCCTATGTTTTGGCTTGGGTCATGCTGTCCCTCATTTTTTTTTTTTCTTTTTCCTTTTCAGAGATTTTTGTTTGTTTGTTTTCTGCCTGAGGCTTAAAAAATTTCTTCTTTTCCTAACTTTTCCTTTCTTTGTTTCTCTTTCTCTATTCCCCCTTTTTTCTTCTGTGTTCTTTATTTTTAAAATATAATGATTGTACTAAGCTATGGCTTGATTAGTGTTACTCATGTGTGTTCAGTGTGCTGAAATCATTCTTTGAGGGTTATTTGTTGGTAGTAGTTCTTTGAAGGCTTTTAGTTGCATTTGTTAAGTTCTCTAGGGTCAGGAGGCCTTCTGTTGAATTGTGGATGTTTATGCTCCTTACCTATTTGTTTATATTTGATTGTTTCAATACCCACCACCCCTTTCTTATTTTTTTTATCTAGTGATTGATTTTACTGTTGACTTGTTCAAATTTTTTGTCTATTTCAGTAATTCAATTTTCATCTCTGTCTATTCTGTTTCTAATTTATTTGCTTTATCTGTAAAGATGATGTTTTGGCCCACAATTAAATTCTTATAATCTCTTGTTTATTCTCCTATTCTTTTCTTATCATTTTGTTTTTAGTTCTTATTTTATTTATTAACATCGTAGACTGTCTTTCCACTTCTTTTCACCTTTCTCTTGTTGAGGTAGTATTATTCAGAACTTGTCTTTGCTCTATTATATTTAATTCTTGATTCTCTTTCCACTGTCCCTAAGAGGAGTTGACTTTCTTTTCTGTGATACAATTTAAAGATGTTTTCTACAGCACATGGCATGCTATGAGAAAGGGATTATGCAGAGGAAATGGTATCCAGTATTTGTAACAATACCTAGGCTGTGCTCTCATATCTTAGGTTTTCTTAATGTTCTGTACTGGGCTTATCTATTAGGATAAGCTATCTGCTATAAGAAGTAATAAAAGTTTATAATAGTTCACTTATGTTCTAGTACAATGAGGATATTGTGGGGAAGAGGACCATAGTCATTCAGGGACTAAACTCCTTTTATCTTGTGAGGCTATCATCTTCAACCTGTGACTTTTATGGTCATTAGGGAAAGGGAAGAGAAGGTAGAGGATCTCACATGGGTCTGGAAGTGGCATTTGTAACTTTTGCCCACATTCCATGGGCTGAATCTCAGTTTCATGGCCCCAAGGTAGTTGCAAAGTGGCTTGGAGATGCAGAGAAAATGTGTGTTCCAGAGGAACAGTAGGTGGATTTGGTGAACACAGGTTCACTCCCTGCTTTGGTAATCATAAAATAATTGTAAAGAGTGAGTACCATCAGGCTGCTGATCCATTCTTCAATCTGGTGTGACTCACCTTGGTTAGTTTCCCCTATTGAACCAGTTTCTCCCATCACTCATTTCTACGACAAAATAAGATGACTCACTTAGCTTTACTCCAAAAGCTAAGTATTGGAATATTACAGAGAATTCTCAGGGATTTGTGGACTCAATAGTATAGAGGGGTAAGACGGCTAGTTCCCCTCTCAGCTGGACCAGCTGCACCACACCTAGTCATCAACCTAATGAATTTTACTTCCATGTTGGTCTGCAAAATTTTTGAAACAAGCCAATCACATCCTCCAGTGTGACGCAGAAGGCACCTCATCCACTTGTTACTACAAAGCCTGACTTCCATAGCTCTTGTTGGCTCACTCTGCTCCTGAGCGTAATCCCCGTGTGACCCTGCAAGGCATATGGTGTCCTCCTCCCCTGGGGTGAGTTACACGACGAATGAACTGCTATCATTCTTATCTCTCCAGTGTTTGGTGTCATGTGTTCAGCCATCTCACACTATTTAGGGTGAAGGATCCCTCCTTTACTAATGAGATGAATAGGAAATGGTCGGTACAGGAGGGTTAGGAGCCTTACGACACAGGTTTGCCCAGTTTTGCTTCAGCATCTTGTGGTTTTTTTCCTTCTCATCATTTTTGTTAAGAACACAATATTAGATGGCACCTGTTTCATTGTCTGGGTTTTTGTTTTGTTTTATTTTGTTTCAGCTAGTCAAATGTTGGGGAGACACAGTTTTGAAACTACTTTGTTTTGTTTCAAAACTCTTTATACACAGTGATTTTGCAGAAAAGTGTAGGACAATGTGTAGAAGTAAGGGTGTCCAGGGGCAACCAGCGTCAATGTCATTATTGGACACGAACAGTAAGTGAGAAAGGAGGAAACTCTAAGAATGAGATTATTTGTATGCTGCATTAGAAAGAGAACAAAAACACCTCATAAACATAACATAAACATAAACACTTTAAAAACTGAACTCAGCGAACCTATTAAAGTGTCTGAACCATATGATGTCATTTTAATTTCATCATGCTGAAAATTTTTATATTTTTATGAAAGGACAATACGTTGATGCCATCAAAGACAAACTAGGGCTACTGAATTCCTCAGAGCACAAGACGGAGCAAACACACCCCCAGGGAAACTGTATCCTAGGATTTAACTCTGCTCCTGAACAGTTATGCAGCTAGTCATGCATAGACGTTTGAAACGTATGAATGGATCACTCTTGAATAAGCACCCTGTATTCCTTCTCAATCATATAGCAAGTAGAATAGGCACCTTCTTAAATGGTGCTCTGAGAACTCTTACCCCAAAAGGTCAACCTACCAACTTATAATTTCCATCTTAGCCTTCTTACCTTAGGGTCTGCAAAAACTGTTTGGTCTTCAGTGCCTCAAAGGATAAGGAGGATTTCAACAGAAAGAATGAGTGGGTAACCATGCCTTTATTATGGAGAATTATTGGTTAAAAAGTTCTTGACTTAAACTAGTTAGGGCAAGAAGCTCTAATTATAAGCTTGTATCAAGTACCAATAACAATAATAATAGCCCAGATGTATGAAGCAATTACAAAATATTAGGTTTATTGCTAAGATTTAACATAAATTATCATATCTAATACATAGGCAAAAATATAGATGCTTTTATTATCTTTATTTTGCAGATAAAGAAACTGAGGCGTAGAGAAGTTGAGTAAAAGGCCATGGGCATACAACTAACAAGTTCTGTGACTGAGAATCTAACCTTAGATTTCTGACTCTGCTGTCAGAGCTCTCAACCTATGCTCTCTGAGTATTCTGGGCTGTAGGAAAGAACACCTGGAACAAAGATTACTTGGGATGTCTGCTTCAAAAATGGTTTATCCCAAATTCTAACTTAATTGCTAATTTAGTCATCCAACCTTGGTCTTGGGACTGTGTTAGATATTGTGAGTATAAACATGAATGGGAGAGAATCCCTTCCATCAAGTCGTTCATGGCCCAATGGAATGGTTAGAAAATAAAGAATTGAAAATACAGCATGGTAAGGACTATGTAGGGACAAGCAAAGAATGCTAGGTACCCTACCACTAGCACTGGGAGGTTTCTATGACTGGCAGTGGGAACACCACACTATGATTTGTCCTTTTTTAGAAATTCTAAGAGGTACAGTATTGTCTCTCCCTTTCTTCTTCGCTATTCTTTGTCCCATTCCTTCATCAAAGAGTGAACACAATTAAATAAAAATAACCAGGAAAGCCACACAATTGTTAAGAGTCAAGTTCACATTGATTTGGACACATCTGCCCCAAATTTCAAGTGTTCATAGAGAATGAAAATATCAGGAAATCCAATTTTTTCCCTTAGGAGCAGGAAGAAAACGTATCCCTAAAGATTGTTAGCAAGCGGAAGGTAGGGACAACTCGGATTTGGATCTTCTTTTAGCTGAAATGAGGCCTTTAAGAAACTTTTGACAATCACAGAAAATAGTTTCATCTAAATAGTGTCACTGTCTGTCCCCTGTTTTTCAAAGAAAAAAAAAAATCATCCCTACAATCACTTCTTGGAATTGTCTTATTTTTCAGCAATTTAAACTCTAATGAAGTCCTGTGTAGAGAATTTGGCTATAGTTTGAGTGTATATGTGTGTAGGTGCTGATAATTTTGCATTTTCTTTGGGGGTGGAAAAGGAAAACAATTCAAGCTGAGAAAATTTTGAAGTAGTCATTTTTAGAAATTTTATTAGAGAATTTTGTTAACCCATTGTCAAAAAAATACTGTGTGACTTTGGTCTAGTTACTTAACCTCTCAGAACCTCATGTTTTCTCACTTGTACTTCTTAGGTTTGCTCTGAATATTAAATGAGATAGTGACATTGTTTTCTAACCATCTTTCCCTTTATTTTCCACATAGCTTTTACCACCTATTGATATATTGTTTATCAGCTTGTTTGCCTTCTCCCCTCTAGTATATACATTATATCCAGGAAAGCCTGGATCGTATCTACTCTCTTCATCACCATAACCCATGTACAAAGAATAGTATTGGGCACTTAGTAATTGAATAAATGAATAAATGACAGCAAAGCACTTAGTACAGTGTCTAGCTCATAGTACACATTCAATAAAGATGACCTTTTATGATTATCATTATTACCTGACATAATTTGCATTTTAAAAGCGGCAAAACTAGCCTTAGTTATGAGGGAGAATTGGCTAACCTTTGTCTTGTGTGTCCTTGTTATCTTCTGCCCGGTCCAGTTTCTTTGTTAGTTTTAGTTTTTGACTGCCCTAAAACGTATTAGGTGGAAGATTTACCTGAAACAGTGGCTCCCCCCTTTTGGGGGAGGGGAAGTAAGAAAGCTCAGAACTGGCTGAGGGAATTGTTGGTGCAAGCATCTCTTTTTATTCTTCACCCCCCACCACACATCTCTTAAATCCTACCAGTAACCTGCTACATTTGGACTGTCACACAGCTGGATGATGTCTTCTAGGCTTATAACCTGAACGCTTTCTAGCATGAGATTTGATTACTTGTGTTGCCTTAAACCAAATCTCCTTAAGCAGATGTTGGTTAGGGCAGTGAGTGGTCATAATCCTGACACATACATGGGGTTTGATGACTCACGAGTGCTCCTTCCCTTTAACCAAAATTCTGACAAAGATGCCCTCTGAAATCATCTCCTTTTTTAAAAAAATGTTTTATTGTTATGTTAATCACCATACATTACATTGTTAGTTTCTGATGTAGTGTTCCATGATTCATTGTTTGTGTATAACACCCAGTGCTCCATGCAGAACGTGCCCTCTTTAATACCCATCACCAGGCTAACCCATCCTCCCACCCCCCTCCCCTCTAGAACCCTCAGTTTGTTTTTCAGAGCCCATCGTCTCTCATGGTTCGTCTCCCCCTCCGATTTCCCCCCCTTCATTCTTCCCCTCCTGCTATCTTCTTCTTCTTCTTTTTTTTTCTTAACATATATTGCATTATTTGTTTCAGAGGCACAGATCTGTGATTCAACAGTCTTGCACGATTCACAGCGCTCACCATAGCACATACTCTCCCCAATGTCTATCACCCAGCCACCCCATCCCTCCCACCCCACCCCCCACCACTCCAGTAACCCTCAGTTTGTTTCCTGAGATTAAGAATTCCTCATATCAGTGAGGTCATTGAAATCATCTCCTTTTATTCAGTTTCATTGTACAACCTCAGAGGTAGTTTAAGTTGCTTTAGGTCATTAACCCAGATGCTGTTTTCTGTTTCGTCAGAGAAATATGCAGATATCTTTTTATGGGTTTTCATATCTAAACTATTCATCTGTT
The DNA here is from genome assembly GCF_011800145.1 of Mirounga leonina. Classification (NCBI taxonomy): domain Eukaryota; kingdom Metazoa; phylum Chordata; class Mammalia; order Carnivora; family Phocidae; genus Mirounga; species Mirounga leonina. Next base: position 34,551,316 of record NW_023270415.1, on the reverse strand, counting down.
TTGTTTTAGATACCAATGATCATGTCTCCATGTGATCTATGTATAATATTTTCCCTACAGGATATGTCTCATTTACTTTCAGTATTCTTTCAATTACATTTCATTTTGTTTTGATGAAAATCATTGATTTATAATTGCTATCAAAGGCTTCTTTATCTGATGTAGCTGACGAATTGCTACCAGAGCAGGAAGCTATAAAACAACAACAACACAGCTTTGTGAGGATGGTCCGTGTTCCCAATAAAGATTAAATGTCTGCTAAATTAATAATGGGGAAAATACTAGAATACATTATTTCTGAAATGAGATGCTATGTAAATGTGTCTAAATTCACACTTCCTCTATTGCAGGTTCGTATTATTTTAAACAGTATGTATCTCTTTAATATTGATCTGCATGATTGTTTCATTAAATAAAAGAGTCATCCATATTTGGTCCTTTCTTCCTGTACTTTCTCTATTGCATTTGTAAATTATTTTCAATTAAGAGGAAATAATCGCAATAAAATAAAATGCTCTCTTCAGCTTTCCTGAATATTTCTACTGATACTATTTTGAAGATGAGGGTAATGCCATTTGCCCGATCAACATTTTTTCTCTATTTTAGTCCTGGGAGAAGGCTGATATATTAGGATATTTACCTCTATTTTTTTCCTGTGTGCATTAAAAAAAAAAATCCTCAAAAGAAACAATGTTATTTTGTGTGTGATTGAGTTTAAAATAACACATATCAATTTCCTGTTCAAGTGCCGTAATTATATGGCAAAATTTGATTTTTGTGATTTAAAGGTTGTTGTTGTTATCCCCATTTTTGCAGATTCAGTCTCATGGCTTCGAATTCACAATGTCTGGTAGCTATTTAAATAACAAATGAGAATAATCATAGAGCAGGATTATCATCTCTTCAATTCCAGATATCAAACTTCCCTTAATTGCTTTAGAAGCCACATAAACCATTGAGTCTCATGTAACATTGTTTTACAATTAAAACGCATTAGTCTTTTACATAAAATTGTTGTGCTCTCTCTCAGATCACTTGCTCTGGGAGAGCTGGCTGCCACGTCCTGAGGAATCTTCAGAATCTCTATGGAGAAGCCTACATGGTGAGGGACAGAAGTCTTTGGCCGATAGCCAGTGAGGACTGAGGCCTGCTGCCAACAGTGACATGAGTGACCTTGGAAGTGAGTCTGCTAGCCCCAGCCAAACTTTCAGATAACTGCAGCCCTACTGACATCTTGATGGCAGCTTCATGAGAAACCCTGACCAACAACCACCCAGCTAAGTTGCTCTTGAATTCCTGACCAACAGAAAGTGAGATAATACATATTTGTTGTTTTAAACCACTAAGTGTTGGGGTAATAAGTTATGCAGCAATAGATGACTAATGTCGTCGAGCACCAAGAGGAGGCTTTGATAGCGATGGTGGTGTGGCATGTTTGAGCAAAAAAGAGCATGAGCTAGTTCACCCCCATGCCCAAATTTTTTGTTTAGGAACTAAGATCTGAGAAAGGAGCCCAGGGCTAAGGTGATGGAGCCTGTAGTAGGGTCTGCAGGGTGGACTAGCCATGCTAAGGCAACAGACTCCATGTTACACCAGCTGAGGACAATATGGGAGACAGTGGAGATAGAGGTAATGCCCAAGGTCAAGTAGCCCAAGCTTTACCCTAACTGCAGTCATACCTAAGAGAGCTCAGAACACCCTTCCTCTCCCACAGGCACAAGACGAATATCTCAGGAGCTTATAAAATCTCAAAAATTTTACACAGGGGTGGGAGCCTTGGGGGGCACAGTTGGGTGAGCATCCAACTCTTGGTTTCATATCAGGTCATGATCTTGGGGCCATAGGATTGAACCCTGCGTCGGGCTCTGCGATCGGCGTGAAGTTTGCTTGAGATTCTCTCACCCTCTCCCTCTACCCCTTCCTGCCCCCTTTTAAATCTTAAAAAAAAAAAAAAAAAACTTTACACAAGGGTATAAGGGGGCAAAGGAGAAGAGAGAGTTGAGAGTCATAAGAGATTGAGTTTTAAACTGAAAGTGATTAAGTTACCTTGAATTGGCAAGAATGAACTTTTCACCAAAGAAGCAAATTAGGGCTTTAGAATAAAATTAATTTCAGTTGTGGAGAAATAAAAGTTACTTACAGACTTTTGCCATATTTGCAGTTACAAATCTTTACACCCCCTATTTCACAATTGATAGGGACACCTTTATTCCAGAGCAAGATAAAAGAAATAGATCATTGGTATCACAGAAGAGCAACGCCAATTTTCTTTGTTCAGAGAGAAATGTATTTGAATTATTTTGGGGAAATAAGTAATTTTGGAGAACACAATCTCTTGCTTTGTGCTAATGATGGCTAATACTTGTGATGTATTCACAATGTTCCAGAGAGTTGTTCTCACCATTTTACAAACACTAAACTCATTCTGTACTAACAGCAAATCTATTCTGTGCTTATTACTATCAGCCCCATTTTAAAATGGGGAAACTAAGGCACAAGAAGAGCAAGGAAACTGCCAAGGGTCATAGCCAGTCTGGTTCTGGAGTATATGAACTTAACCACTGCCTTCTCATGCTCCTCAGGATGTATCTTATATTTCTTCAAAGACTATTTCCAGGACATCAAGTTTATGCTGAGCATTTTGACTAAGTTGGAAAAATGAAAGATTTGAACTCAGATTTTATGTGGATCCTCCTGATGACACTAGACAAAGAGCTTATTGGCTGGTCTCTAAAATAGGATTAATTGCACTCATCTACATGCACAGATATTTATGGAGATTATTCCATTAGTATCTGGATTTCACTTTAAAGGTGAATAGCATTAGGTGTCCTGGCTGTGGAGTGAAGAGCCACACAGATCTTTAAGGACTGGCTTGTAAACATGTAATCAGAAGATCTGGTGCTGCCTGAGAATCCAGAGCAGGTTTTAAATAGCTTACAGAGAGCTCAGCTGGTCTTTCCAAGTCCAAGTTATCAAAAATAGTTTCCTAGTTTATGTGTGTGACCTTCCCTGGCCACAGACACAGAGCCATAAAAACTATTCTGCCTTTGCCTGTCTCTGGAGGCCAGAACAAACTCATGACTTTTTCAATATGAGCTATACTTTAAAAATCGAGGTTATCATAAACATGGTGTGAGCATACAGCCCTGTGAGGCCCATGGATTTCCCTGAATTCAGTGGAATCATTCTTTCTACAAAACACCTCTAAGGTGAAGAACAAGGCCTCATTGGCCAGGCTCTGCCTCCATCAGAATATTCAGCCAGAAACAGACAGTCACGGAGAGAGGCCTGAAGATTCATCTATAGACAACTCGAGAATCTCTAATATTGTTCATTAATTCGTTTTACCTAACTTGTCTCATAATTTCCTGGAAGAAGCATTAATAGATCCAATTGCTTTGCTCCTTTCTTGTTAGGCCCGGAAGATAGGTTCCAACATTTCTAAATCTATTTTTATGAACTTTCTCCCTGAGAAATCTGTATGTGAAGCCAGTGGAGAAGAAGAGAAATGATTGCAATGCTGAGATATCTTCTAGAATGCTAGTCATGTGGAAATGTTGTAAAACACGAAAAAGAAATGAAATAAAACTAGAGGATAAATATTCAAAATACTTAGGGAGCCACACTTTGGCACTATTCTCCACTTAAAAAATGATGCTACTTTGGTCCAGAAAAAAAATATATTTCAGTATTCTTTTCTGTAAAGGGATTTCTGGTAGAACTTGGTATATTCATATGAAATACTGTGTTTTGATCTTCTAATAACATTGTTAATCAGCAAGGGAATTGATTTAATTTTCTAGGTGAGTTGGTTGGAATTTAACACTGTTTATTTTGCCAGTAGATATTTTCCTGGTAGACACAGATGTTGAAGGAAAGCAAGTTCTCCTAGAAAGAGGTTTGCAACACTAGGTATGATTGGCATTTTGGGTACACTACAAAGTAGGAACCTAAAGGTTAACCTACTTCCTTGAATATTTAGTTCTTTTGAAATAAGTTTCTTATAATTTATTATGGAGCTCTTGAACTTGATTTACTTCATAATTAGGATCTTAGGACAAAGAATTAAAAACAGATCTTAAAAAGCTGTTGCTGACAACTGTTGGCTGGCTGACCCAACAGTTTTTCCTACCCATGGATCTGAAGAATTTTCATAAATTTTCTTGATTCTCTGCCATAGGAAACATGCGAGGCAGCACTGCCATTCTCCTCTTCCTGTTGCCCTGGTTGCAGGTGTTTTGCCAACGCTCTAGAAGCCATCTTGTGACTGTTAGGAACCTTAATGGAGGTAAGCCACAGAACTGATATCTACCTCAGTTTTCCTCTGATGCAAGAAAAAAGATGACTATGTTTTTAAAGGCCACCCAGATTTCTTATAAGTTGATTTGTATGTAGTCCTAACTCATACAATAAAATATAATTATACCCAATATGGTTATACCAAAGACTTAGAGGAGGATGATATTGAAGCCAAACTGGACATTGTCCCATTTTTTCAACGCAATGAAAACTTTCAAGACCAATTTCAAAATTAAAAAGTGCATTTACTAGTTTGTTATTTCCCCTTTCCATTTACCATCTTTGCCTTTATAAGTCTAATTGTAAGTACCACCTCATATGATCTGGACAAATTGTATTTATTTTATACAAAAGGTGATCTTTATAAATTCATTTCCCTTAAAACATTACTATAGATCAATATAAAAACTTCTACTTTGAAAGAACTCTTGAGATTTGAATAGTACAATTTAATGAATAGCAAAAGGATAAAATTAGATCTTCTTTCTTCCCCCATCCTTTCTTCTCTATTTCACTCTCTCCAACTCTTTCTTTCCTCTCAGTGTTTTTCTTTATTTAGTCTTCTCATTATCCATGTTTCTATCTTTCTTAAATTATCAGTGTAATGTGATATATTTTTCATAAAGAATATTGATATTTTTCTTAGTATTTATGTATTTTGTGGCAGACATTTTTTTCCTTATGCATTTTGTGGGGGATTTTGCCAACATGTAACACAACAGAGCCAGTAGTGGAAACATTTTTAAAATTTTTAGTTTCAAATAATTATCCCCCATTTTTTTTCTGTAGAAATACAATCCTTGTTTGAAGTACATGCCGTTATGTCACAGTTGTGGATTTTTGGTCCAAGCCAAAATATGAGATCACAAATGATAATTACATTGGATTATTTGCCAATATTTTTCCACTCACGTGTACAAAAATACCGTGTATTTTAATGTTATACCTACTGGCTAAATGATGTAACTCTGTCAGTGTCTGAGAAACAAGATAGGATTAAGTAACATAATTTGGTATGTTTAAATGTTTTAAACTGAACAGGATCAGAAAACATGCTTAATGCTGAGTAAAACATATTGAAAGCAAGCCTATAGCATTTCCTTGCATAAGAATGGTCACTTACGGGGCGCCTGGGTGGCTCAGTTGGTTAAGCGACTGCCTTCGGCTCAGGTCATGATCCTGGAGTCCCGGGATCGAGTCCCGCATCAGGCTCCCTGCTCGGCAGGGAGTCTGCCTCTCTCTCTGACCCTCCCCCCTCTCATGCTTTCTATCTCATTCTCTCTCTCAAATAAATAAATAAAATATTAAAAAAAAAAAGAATGGTCACTTAGACGGTGTATTAATAAGAGAAACAAAACAGAACACGTTTTCCAGTTTTCCCTAAATTCAAGAAAACTTAGAATATATGCATTGAAACAATGTTTCTCTGCCCATATTAATCTGAAAACCTGAACAGACATTACTTAACCAGAATCCAAAGTTCAGGGGCAAGATTGTTGAAAGATCTCTAATTTTAAAATCACTGTTTGTAGAAGTAAACCTTTGTTCCCAGTCTGTAAATTATTAAAATGAGTATATAATGAGTTCCCAGGTCTCCTCATTAAATCTTCTTGTACATGCAATGAGCTGTTTCCCAGTGCGTCTCACTCTCTGGTACTTCATTACTAGTGATGGTGTTGGCACTTTTAGATTTATTTGCAAATGATAAACAGGGATTCAATGACTGCCAGCACTTATCTTCATGCAAATTACAGGCCAACTGTTCTGCCACGTTCTCTGAAAGTTAAAGTTTGAGAACCTCAGTGGAAGGCAGAGTTCTTGCTATAGAAGTTCCTCATATGTCCATTCCTTTATTGTCTACATAATTCACTTTGATTTTTGTGTCAAAGTTCTTATTTTACCTGAGGCCGAAATCTTAGTTTAGTCATTTCGAGGTAAAAATAAATTCAGTTATTTTTCAGTATTTAATTTTGAAATTTATATTATATTCAGGAGCCCCGCCCCCCACTGCCAATTCAGTCTTTTTTGCTATATTTTTCCCTGTGGATTTTTCAATTTTAGGGGCTTATGCATCTGGCACCGTGGGTGGTGTGTGAGAGGCCTGATCTCATCCAGGTCTTGATTTGTTCACTCACAAAGTGGACCCTTACTTTCTATATAATTTATCCTATCAGATTCATGGCAAAAGCGAAGAATGATGCTTTCTCAAACAGCAACCTGGGTAGAATGTGGCCTTATCTTGGCATCTACTCTGCTTCATAGCCCTGGCAATTCCTTGAGCCCATTCTTACCACTTCTCTTTTGAGGATGGTCCACATGGGCTCTGTTGGATATGCCTCTCTTCATCCCAATTTTGGACATCCACAAAGATAACCATGAGTTAGCTTCCATGCCACATGTGGGGCCCAAAGGAACTTTTAGACCCCCTTCTGCACCCTACAGGTACCATAGGTGTCCTGGGATGGTGTGTAGGTCTCTTTTCACTCCTAAATATGTCACATTACCATGTCTAGTTCCCCACCCTTTCCTATCTCCTTGAGGGTGCATTAGGCTCCTGTCTTTCAGAAATCCCAAGTAGAAACCAGGACGCATGTTTCTTTTATTCTTGGTTTCCCACCAGCAGCCCTGCACCAAGCCCCCAGGATACAACTCAGAAGGTGCGAACTAAAAGTAGGGTGACCAAATCTCCATATTTGAGAATGAAAGAGTTTCCAGGATGCAGGACTTTCAGTATGAAAACACAGAAAGTCCTGGAGCTGGTCACCTTACAAGAGGCATGTCTACTACAGTGTGTATAATCTCTTTTTCCCCTCCGAGGTCTCCTCCTTTCTGCTCAGAAGATTCCTTATCTAATGGGGGCTTGTTCAGATCACTTTTTCTCCTTTAAAATATTTTCTGTCTGGAAAGGGTCTTTGAAGCTTAGAAATGAAGAATTTGGCATCCATTTTTTCCCCTTCATCTTTGAAATCACTTGAAGAAATACATACTTTTTTTCTGCACGCAGTTATATTTGAGAGGATCAATAGGAAGCCAGGAGGGATAAGGGAAAATACCAACTAATCCTTCACATATCATGTTACCATACTTTGTTTTTTTTTTAATTTTATTGAGGTATGTTTTACATATTATAAAATTCATCCATTTCAAGTGTACAATTCAATGGCTTTTAGCCAATTTACCAAATAGTATTACCATTCCCATAAAACAGTTATAGAACATGTTCCTTTCCTCCAGTAAGATCCCTCATGCTTATTTACAGTTCATTCTTTTTCCTGCCCTTAGCCCCAGAAAAGCACTAATCTACTCTATATGTCTTTAAATTTGTCTTTTCTAGACATTTCATATAAACAGAGTCATATGATATGTAGTTTTTTTGGTTTAGCATTTCATTTAGCATAATGTTTTTGAGGCCCATCCATGATGGACCATGTGTTGGTAGGTTGTCCTCTTTGTTGGTAAATATTATTTCATTGTATGGATGCACCACATTTTTTCCCTACATACCAGTTGATGGACACTTAAATTGTTTCCAAGTTTTGGTTATTATAAATGATGTTGCTATAAACATTTTTGTGCAAGTCCTTGTGCAGATATATATTTTCATTTCTCTTGGGTTTAGGAGTAGAATTCCTGGGTGAAATGGTAGTTTAATGTTTAACATTTTGAGAAATGACCAAACTGTTTTCCAAAATGAATACATTATTTTACATTTTCATCAGCAATGTAGGAGGGTTCCTGTTTATCTACATCCTTGCCAATGCTTGTAACTGCCTGCCTGAATTATTATAGCCATTCCGATAGGTGTGAATTGATCTCATTGTGATTTTAATTTGCATTTCCTTAATAATTAATATTATCGAGTATCTTTGTGCCATTTTTACATTAACCATTCATGGATCTTCTTTTGTAAATGTCTGTCCACATGTCTGTTCAGTTTTGATGGACTACCTTCTTATTGAGTTGCAAACATTCTTTGTAAATTCTGGGTGCAAGTCCTTATTGGGTATGTGCTTTGAAAATATTTGCTTGCTCTCTATTGCTTGTCTTTTCATTTCGTTAATGATGCCTTTGAAGTACAAAAGGTTTAATCTTTGGTGAGGTCCATTTTAACAATTTTTTCTTTTATGAACCATGCTTTTGGTCATTGTCTAACACAAGGTCTTGAAGATTTTCTTCTATATATTCTTCTAAATGTTTTATTATTTTAATTCCTACATTCAAATGTATGGTCCATTTTGAGTTATTTTTGTGTATGGTCTGAGATGAAGGTCTAAGTCAATCTTTTTGTATGTGGATATCTAATGGTCCCAGAACCATTTGTTGAACAGACTATCCTTTCACTCAATGAATTGCTTTGGCACCTTTGTAAAAAAAAAATCAGTTGACTAAAATAAAAAGCTTTTGGGGCACCTGGGTGGCTCAGATGGTTAAGCATCTGCCTTTCACTCAGGTCATGATCCCAGGGTCCTGGGGTTGAGCCCCACATCGGGCTCCCTGCTCAGCAGGGAGCCTGCTTCTCCCCCTCCCTCTGCTTCTCCCCCTGCTCATGTTCTCTCTCTCTCTCTCTGTATCTCTGTGTCTCGAATGAATAAATAAAAAAATCTTAAAAAAAAGAAAAATAAAATAAAATAAAAGGCTTTATTTTGGGGCTCTCAATTCTGTTACTATAATTTGTATAATTATATGTCTATATACCAGTACCAGACTATCTTGATTATTCTATTTTTTATAATAAACTTTGAGATTAGGAAGTGAAAGTCCTCCAACTTGGTTCCTATTTTTCAGAATTACTTTGACTGTTTTAGGTGTTTTGCCTTTTCATACAAATTTTAGGATTTGTCAATTTCTTTTTTTTTAAGGATTTATTTATTTATTTACTTGGGGGTGGGATGGGAGAGAGAGAGAGAATCTTGAGCAGACTCCCAGCTGAGTGCAGAGCCAGTGGTGGGGCTTGATCCCATTATCCATGAGATTGTGACTTGAGTTGAAACCAAGAGTGGGAAGCTTAACTGACAGAGCCACCCAGGTGCCCCTGTTTGTCAAGTTCTGGAAAAAAAAAAAGCCCACCAGCAGTTTTTTTTTATTGATATATATTTGGCATACAATATTGTGTAAATTTAAGGTATGCAACATGTTAATTTGATACATTTAAATATTGTAATATGGTTATCATTGTAGTGATTATTAGCATCTCTATCACATTACAGAATTTTGATAGGAATTTTGTTGAAAGTATAGATCAATTTGGGAGAGAATTGCCATCTTAACAATATTGACTCTTCTAATTCTAAATACAAAATGCCTCTCTCTATTTACTTAGGTCTTCTTTAATTTACTTCAGCAAAATTTTATAGTTTTCAGTGTATGTTTTGCACTTTTATAAAGTTTATTCTTAAATATTTTGTTCTTTTTAGTGCTATGGTGAATGAAATTATATTCTTTTTTTTAAGATTGAAATTATATTCTTAATTTCGTTCATATATAGAAATACAACTGATTTTTGTATATTGATCTTCTTCCTAGTGATTTTGCCATACTTTATTTTTAATTAATACAGTTTATTTTTTTATTTTATTATGTTATGTTAATCACCATACATTACATCATTAGTTTTTGATGTAGTGTTCCATGACTCATTGTTTGCATATAACACCCAGTGCTCCATTCAGTACATGCTCCATTCAGTACTTGTCCTCTTTACATGTCTTTACGTGTCCATCACCAGGCTAACCCATCCCCTACTCCCCTCCCCTCAATTTATTTCTCAGAGTCCATAGTCTCTCATGGTTCATCTTCCCCTCTGATTTCCCCCCCTTCATTTTTCCATTCCTACTATCTTCTTTTTTTTTTTTTAACATATAATGTATTATTCCTTTCAGAGGTACGAGTCTGTGATTCAACAGTCTTACACAATTCACAGTACTCACCATAGCACATACCCTCCCCAATGTCTATCACTCAGCCACCCCATCCTTCCCACCCCCCACCACTCCAGCAACCCTCAATTTGTTTCCTGAGATTAAGAATTCTTCATATCAGTAAGATCATATGATAATTGTCTTTCTCTGATTGACTTATTTCACTCAGCATAACCCCTCCAGTTACATCCACGTCGTTGCAAATGGCAAGATTTCATTCCTTTTGATGGCTGCATAATATTCCATTGTATATATATATACACCATATCTTCTTTATCCATTCATCTGTTGATGGACATCTTGGCTCTTTCCATAGTTTGGCTATTGTGGACATTGCTGCTATAAACATTGGGGTGCACCTACCCCTTTGGATCCCTACATTTGTATCTTTGGGGTAAATGCCCAGTAGTGCAAATGCTGGATCGTAGGGTAGCTCTATTTTCAACTTTTTGAGGCACCTCCATACTGTTTTCCAGAGTGGCTGCACCAGCTTACGTTCCCACCAACAGTGTAGGAGGGTTCCCCTTTCTCCGCATCCCCGCCAACATCTGTCTTTTCCTGACTTACTAGTTTTAGCCATTCTGACTGGTATGAGGTGGTAGCTCATTGAGGTTTTGATTTGGATTTCCCTGATGCCGAGCGATGTTGAGCACTTTTTCATGTGCCTGTTGGCCATTTGGATGTCTTCTTTGGAAAAATGTCTGTTCATGTCTTCTGCCCATTTCTTGATTGGATTCTTTGTTCTTTGGGTGTTGAGTTTGGTAAGTTCTTTATAAATTTTAGATACTAGCCCTTCATCTGGTATGTCATTTGCAAATATCTTCTCCCATTCTGTCGGTTGTCTTTTGGTTTTGTTGACTGTTTCTTTTGCTGTGCAAAAGCTTTTTATCTTGATGAAGTCCCAATACTTCATTTTTGCTCTTGCTTCCCTTGCTTTTGGCGATGTATCTAGGAAGAAGTTGCTGCAGCTGAGGTCGAAGAGGTTGCTGCCTGTGTTCTCCTTTAGGATTTTGATGGACTCCTGCCTCACATTGAAGTTTTTCAACCATTTTGAGTCTATTTTTGGAAATGGCCCAGTTTCATTTTTCTGCATGTGGCTGTCCAATTTTCCCAACACCATTTGTTGAAGAGACTGTCTTTTTTCCATTGGACATTCTTTCCTGCTTTGTCGAAGATTGGTTGACCATAGAGTTGAGGGTCCATTTCTGGGCTCTCTATTCTGTTCCATTGATCTATGTTTCTGTTTTTGTGCCAGTACCATAGTGTCTTGATGATGACAGCTTTGTAATAGAGCTGGAAGTCCGGAATTGTGATGCCACTAGCTTTGCTTTTCTTTTTCAACATTCCTCTGGCTATTTGGGGTCTTTTCTGGTTCCATACAAATTTTAGGATTATTTGTTCCATTTCTTTGAAAAAAGTGGATGGTATTTTGATAGGGATTGCATTGAATGTGTAGATCGCTCTAGGTAGCATTGACATCTTCACAATATTTGTTCTTCCAATCCATGAGCATGGAACGTTTTTCCATTTCTTTGTGTCTTCCTCATTTTCTTTCATGAGTATTTTATAGTTTTCTGAGTACAGATCCTTTGCCTCTTTGGTTAGATTTATTCCTAGGTATCTTATGGTTTTGGGTACAATTGTAAATGGGATCAACTCCTTAATTTCTTTCTTCTGTCTTTTTGTTGGTGTATAGGAATGCCACTGATTTCTGTGCATTGATTTTATATCCCGCCACTTGACTGAATTCCTGTATGAGTTCTAGCAGTTTTGGGGTGGAGTCTTTGGGTTTTCCACATAAAGTATCATATCATCTGCAAAGAGTGAGAGTTTAACTTCTTCTTTGCCTATTTGGATGCCTTTTATTTCTTTTTGGTGCCTGATTGCTGTGGCTAGGACTTCTAGTACTATATTGAATAGCAGTGGTGATAGTGGACATCCCCTGCTGTGTTCCTGACCTTAGGGGGAAAGCTCTCAGTTTTTCCCCATTGAGAATGATATTCGCTGTGGGTTTTTCATAGATGGCTTTTATGATATTGAGGTATGTACCCTCTATCCTTATACTCTGAAGAGTTTTGATCAAGAAAGGATGCTGTAATTTGTCAAGTGCTTTTTCTGCATCTATTGAGAGGGTCATATGGTTCTTGTTCTTTCTTTTATTACTGTATTGTATCACATTGATTGATTTGTGGATGTTGAACCAACCTTGCAGCCCAGGAATAAATCCCACTTGGTCGTGGTGAATAATCCTTTTAATGTACTCTTGTATTTTGCTGAGAATTTTTGCATCCATGTTCATCAGGGATATTGGTCTGTAATTCTCCTTTTTGATGGGGTCTTTGTCTGGGTTTGGGATCAAGGTAATGGTGGCCTCATTAAATGAGTTTAGAAGTTTTCCTTCCATTTCCATCCATTTTTTGGAACAATTTCAGAAGAATAGGTATTAATTCTTCTTTAAATGTTTGGTAGAATTCCCCTGGGAAGCCATCTGGCCCTGGGCTCTTGTCTGTTGGGAGATTTTTTATTACTGCTTCAATTTCCTTGGTGGTTATAGGTCTGTTCAGGTTTTCTATTTCTTCCTGGTTCAGTTTTGGTAGTTTATACATCTCTAGGAATGCATCCACTTCTTCCAGATTATCTAATTTGCTGGCATATAGTTGCTCATAATATGTTCTTATAACTGTTTGTATTTCTTTGGTGTTGGTTGTGATCTCTCCTCTTTCATTCATGATTTTATTTATTTGGGTCCTTTCTCTTTTCTTTTTGATAAGTCTGGCCAGGGGCTTATCAATCTTATTAATTTTTTCAAAGAACCAGCTCCTAGTTTTGTTATCTGTTCTACTGTTCTTTTGGTTTCTATTTCATTGATTTCTGCTCTGATCTTTATTATTTCTCTTCTCCTGCTAGAACTCAATCACAAGAGAAAAGTCAGAAAGAACTCAAATACACAGAGGCTAAAGAGCATCCTACCCCACCTCCCCTCTGGCTGCTACTCTCTGCTCTTCCCTTGTCCTAATCACCCCAGGTACCTACACGCCCCCACTGAAATAATTCAAACTGGCCAATTCTAAACCTGCCTACCCTCCTTCGTCTGTTCTTTTCCATATAGAAACCACAATAAAGGCTTTTGCCCACATTTTCCTCCCACCTCTTTAGCCTCCTGACCAACCCTGGTGCTTCCCCCATGTGGCGCTGCCTGGCCGGGCATGGCATGCGTGCACCTCAGGAACAGTGCATAACAAGCTCTCTTTTCAGTGGCAATCATCTCTTGCTGTCACCATACCTAAACAGTAAATAAAACCTACATTTTAAAACAGAGGCAAAGAAAACAAGGTAGGGTATGGAGCAGGGAGCGGCTACCATTCTCTCGCTGGCGGAGACCCAGGTGAAGTTGAGCTTCTTTTTTTTTTTTAAAGATTTATTTATTTATTTGAGAGAGAGAGAGACAGCAAGAGAGGGAATACAGGCAGGGGGAGTGGGAGAGGAAGAAGCCTGATGCGGGACTCGATCCCAGGACTCTGGGATCATGACCTGAGCTGAAGGCAGATGCCTAACGACTGAGCCACCCAGGTGCCTGGAGGTTGAGCTTCTCCTCCTGGACTTGTGCGGTGGGAACAAACTTCCTTCCCTTGTCCTAGACCATCTTTCCCTCACCTCATCCATGTAAGGACAGAACTGGCCAAGGCAGAGAGGGGGTGTCAAAGAGACAGAAGTCAAGGGCAATGGCTATACTTCAAGCCTGAGGGTTGTACCATTGATAGATAAGGGAAATCAGGAGATTTGGCTTTTTGATGGGAAGAATCTAGATACCACATCTACCAGCAGAGAAAACGCTTTTAAGAACCTTTAGCAAACCTTTAAGCAGATACTTGAGAAATCACATCAGATGACTAACCTTAGTAAAATAGAGGGAATGGATAACTAGTTTTAAATCAGAAAGTTTAGCTGTTTGGGTATAGTCAGGATAACTTCTGAAGAGAAGGAAGAAGGGACTTCATTTGTACTATTAATGCTGATTTCCTCAGCTAGGTGGTGGTTACATGTGTATTCTTTATGTTAACATTTGTAATATTTTGAATGTCTTGAATATTTCCTAATGATTTAAAAAAGTGTATTGGGAGATTGTTGGGCAAGGAGGTAGTGTGAATAATTATGTAGGCAATTAATAATAATAAATCTCTCCATAATTGTCCACGAAACATTTACAAAAATAGGGGTTTTTTTATTTAACAAAATACTATCTATGCATATTTTTAAAAGCCAAACAGTACTATTAGGTTTATAAGGAAAAACAGTTATCCCTACGTCCATGACCTGCTGTCCAAAGGGAACTATTATTAAGTCTTTTGGCTATTTTGGTGTTACCCTGAATGTTTCTAAGAAGAATGTTTCTACAGTGCTGTTTATTCTTGATTTTTCATTTTTAGGTAATTATATATTGGCTTTTGCTATGGAGGATAAGCATTTTTACCTCTCTCAACCTTCCCATACGTATCTTCTCCCCAACCTTTCCAATAAACTGATATCACAAGGGAAAAAAAAAAAAAAAGAAGAGCATCCTACTAAAGAATGAATGGGTCAACCAGGAAATTAAAGAAGAATTAAAGAATTCATGGAAAGAAATGAAAATGAAAACACAACCCTTCAAAATCTTTGGGATGCAGCAAAGGCAGTCCCAAGAGGAAAGTATATAACAATACAAGACTTTCTCAAGAAACAAGAAAGGTCTCAAATGCACAACCTAACCCTACACCTAAAGGAGCTGGAGAAAGAACAGCAAATAAACCTAAACCCAGCAGGAGAAGAGAAATACAGTTTATTTTTTAGAGCAGTTTTAGGTTTACAGAAAATTGAGCTGAAAGTACAGTTCCCATATACCTCCTCTACCTATCACCTCCTCACCCTTCCTACACAGTTTCCCCTATTATTAACATCTTGTATTAGTGTGATACATTTGTTACACTTGATGAACCAATATTGATGCATTATTATTAACTAAGGGCCATAGTTTATATTAGGGTTCACTTTGTGTTGTATGTCCTATGTTTTTTGGCTTTTGTTTTTTTAACTGAAGTATAGTTGACATACAATGTTACATTAGTTTCAGGTATCCTATGGGTTTTTACAAATACATCTATCATTAGAGTGTCATACAAATAGTTTTACTCCTCTAAAATATCCCATGCTACAGCCTTCTCCTTCCAAATTCCTGGAAGACACTTTTCTTTTCACTGTCTCAGTAATTTTGTCTTTTCCAGGATCTTTGTTGTGACTTTGTAAAATTAGCATTTGTTAAGTATAGTCCCAGAGTGTCAAATGGTGGGCCCTGGTTCAACTAAAGACCACAAGGGAATTCAAATAGAGAAATGCATTACTCATAGGTCATGGAGGAAGTGCACAGCATACCTTGAGGGGCCACATGGAGTGGTCAAGGCAGACTACAGGCGGAGAGTGCCAGGATCTAGGGCACATGTTTATATTAAGGTCCAGAGGTGGAGTACTTTGGGGTTCCCAGATTATAGTCAGATTGGTCAATTCACACCAAAACAGCAGGGTTTTGATAAGATACACTGTGTCTCATCTCAGGGGTACACAAGGGGAGGGCCCTGACAGGCAGGGGAGACTTTATCACAACGGCTATTGGGGAAGCCGTTTCAGGAACTTATATTTACTTGTGACTCTGCAGGCTGTTATCTGGGGCATGTGCTTCCATGAGGGGCTAATGTCAGTTTAAGGCCCCTGAAGGCCACTTGGCCAAACAAAATGGATGCTAAGGCAGCCATACCGTGGAGCAGCTTAGTTCAATTCTCAGCAGTCATATAGTTGGAATCATGCAGTATGTAGTCTTTTTAGGCAGGCTTCTTTCACTTAGTAATATTCACTTAAGGCTTCTTCATGTCTTATTTCTTTTAATCACAAGATAATATTCCACTGTATTAATATACTACAGTTTGTTTATTCCTTCACCTATTGAAGGATATTTTGGTAGCTTCCAAGTTATAGTAAGTTATGACTAAACCTTCGTGTATAGGTTTTTGTGTGAGGTAAGATTTCAACTCATTTGGGTAAATACCAAGGAATTCAATTTTTGGATCATATGGTAGGCCAATGTTTAATTTTTTAAGAAACTGTCAAGCTGTCAAACTGTCTTCCGATGGGGCTGTACCATTTTTTGCATTCTCACCAGCAGTGAATGAGAGTTCCTCTTGCCCCATATCCTTACCAGTGTTTGGTATTGTCAGTGCTCTGGATTTTCACCATTCTAAGAGGTATGTAGTGTTGTTTTAATTTGCAATTCCCAAATCACATATGATGTGAAGCATCTTTTCATATGCTTATTTGCCATGTGTATATCTTATTTGATAAGATATCTAATCAGTTCTTTTCTTATTTTTTAATTGGGTTGATTGTTTTCTTATTGATGAGTTTAAAGAGTTCTTTGTATATATATATATTTTAAAGATTTTATTTATTTATTTGACAGAGAGAGACACAGCGAGAGAGGGAACACAAGCAGGGGCAGTGGGAGAGGGAGAAGCAGGCTTCCCGTGGAGCAGGGAGCCCGAGGCGGGGCTCGATCCCAGGACCCGGGGATCATGACCTGAGCCGAAGGCAGACGCTTAACGACTGAGCCACCCAGACACCCCAGTTCTTTGTATATTTTAGATACAAGTTCCTTATTGGATGTGTGTTTTGCAAATATTTTCTCCTTAAGTTAATTTTTGTGAAAGGTGTATAGTCTGTCTGGATTCTTTTTTTTTTTTTTCATTTGGATATCTAGTTGTTCCAACCCTATTTTTGAAAAGATTCTATTTTCTCTATTGAATTGCTCTTGTTTCTTTGTCAAATCTCAGTTGATTGTATTTGTGTGGGTCTATTTCTGGACTCCATTCTGCTTCTTTGATCTATTTGTCTATTCTTTTGCCAGTACCACACAGTCTTGATTACTGTAGCTTCTTTCTGTTTTTGATTTCTAATTTAACCCCATTTGTATGACTTAAATCCTTTTTAATTAATTAGTTAATTAATTAATTAACTTATTTCATGGCTTAACATATGATCTATCCTGGAGAATGTTCCAAGTGTGGTTGAAAAGAATTTATATTCTGCTGTTAATGGGTGTTAGGTCAAATGGGTTGATAATTTTTTTTTTTTTTAATTTGAGAGAGAGAGAATGAAAGACAGAGAGCATGAGAGGGAGGAGGGTCAGAGGGAGAAGCAGACTCCCCGCCGAGCAGGGAGCCCGATGCGGGACTCGATCCCGGGACTCCAGGATCATGACCTGAGCCGAAGGCAGTCGCTTAACCAGCTGAGCCACCCAGGCGCCCCGTATTTTTTAAGCTGTATATATTCTTGCTGATTTTCTTTCTAGTTTTTCTATCAATTTTTGAAAGCAGAGTATTGAACTCTACAACTGTTGTTGAATTTTCTGTTTCTACCTCCAATCTTGTCAATTTTAGTTTCATATATTTGGGACTCGATTGCTGGGTGTTTATAGCTTGTAATTATTTGTTTCTGCTAAGTTGATCCTTTCATCATTATAAAATGTCTCTCCTATCTAGTGGCAAGTTTCCCTTAAAGTCTGTTTTGTCTTTTACTAGTATAGCTTCTCCAGCTCTTTTTGGGTACTATTTGTATTACATGTTTTTTTCTATCTTTTTATTTTTAACCTATTTTTTTAAATTTAAGCGGTCTTTTATAAACTGCATATAATTGGATCATGGGTTTTTTTTTTTTAATTAATCCATCCTACCTGTTTCTGCAATTTGGATCAGAGCATTTAATTATTTACATTCAATGTACTACTGATAAGGTAGGATTTATACCTGCCATTTGTTGTTTGTTTTCTCTATGCCTTTTTTATCCCTGTTCCTCCATTACTTCCTTCTATGGTGTTAAATAGATACTTTCCAGTGTACCATTTAAATTCCCTTTTGTATTTTTAAATATTTCACCAGGCACCCGTATGTGTGTGTAGCACATCTGGTGGGTCTCTACCATCCTCTGGGTCAATGCCCTGCAGAGGTCCCTGGTGCTGGGAAAGAGCCAGACCTGTGTGCTTGGAGGATCTGTGGTGGGCTGGGACACGCGGATGCCCAGGAGCTGAATACACACTACCCTACGACCTCTTCTGTGGTCTCTGTTCCATTGCTGCTTTCCTGGGCATCCTGGCGTAGCCTCCATTCACTGGACCATTAGAGGAGTTGCAGCTCAAGCTGGCTTCAGGGGAAGAGGACAGAGAAAACTGCAAGGTCAGCTTCCCCTATTCCACCCTTGCTCAGATACCAGGGTCACACTGTGCCTCTTTTTTCTTAAAGTTACTTTCTTAGTGGTGGCCTTGGGTATGATAACTAGCATCCTAATTTAAAGTGATCCAGCTTAGGGGTGCCTGGGTGGCTCAGTCGGTTAAGTGTCTGCCTTTGGCTCAGGTCCTGATCCCAGAGTCCCGAGATTGAGCCCTGCATCGGGCTCTCTTCTCAGTGTGGAGCCTGTTTCTCCCTCTGCCTGCCTGTGCTCTCTCTTGCTCTCTCTCAAATAAATAAATAAAATCTTTCTAAAAAATGTAATCTACCTTAGATTAATATTAGCTTAATTTCAATAGTATACAGAAACTTTGCTTTAATACAGCTCTATTCCCTCCCTTCTCTTATGTAGTATTATTGTTATACAAATTACATCTTTATACATTATAAGACAATACAGGTTTATATTAATTGCTTTATATAGTTGTCTTTTAAATCAGATAGGAGAAAAAAAACCTACAAAATTTCATTTGTACTATGTTTTATGTTTATCTGTATAGTTACCTGACGGATACTCTATTTCTTCATGCGAGTTTTAGTTACCCTCTAGTGTCTTCTCATTTTAGACTGAAAGCCTTCCATTAGGACAGAAGTGATGGTTGTGAATTCTTTTAGCTTTTGTTTACAGTCAATATCTTAATTTTTTTGTAATTCTGCAGAATAATTTTGCCGGATGTAGAATTCTTGGTTGGTGGTCTT
The DNA here is from genome assembly GCF_011800145.1 of Mirounga leonina. NCBI lineage: Eukaryota > Metazoa > Chordata > Mammalia > Carnivora > Phocidae > Mirounga > Mirounga leonina. Next base: position 34,532,094 of record NW_023270415.1, on the reverse strand, counting down.
CCCCTCAACCCCCACAGCACTTTAAATATGTCATCCCACTGCCTCTGGCCTCCATAGTTTCTGATGAAAAGTTAGCATTAATCTTATTGAGAATTTCTTATTCATGATAAGTTGTTTTTTTCTCTTGAGGCTTTCAAGATTCTCTCTTTGTCTATGTCCTCCTACAGGCTGACTATGATGTGCTTAGGTGCAGATGTCTCAGCATATTCTATTTGGGGTTCATTTGTTTTTCATCAATTTGGGGAAGTTTTCAGTCATTATTTCTTTAAATATTCTTTCTGCCCATTTCTCCTCATTCTTTCTAGTACTTCCATTACATGCATATGTTAGTATGCTTACTGGTATCATACAGGTCTCTGAGGCTCTGTTCATTTTTTAAATTATTTTTTTTCTCTTCAGGTTATATAATCCTAACTGATCTATTTTCTTTTTTCTTTTCTTTCCTTTTTAAAAAAAAAATATTTTATTTATTTATTTGACAGAGAGAGACATAGTGAGAGAGGGATCACAAGCAGGGGAGTGGGAGAGGGAGAAGCAGGCCTCCCGCTGAGCAGGGAGCCTGATGAGGGGCTCGATCCCAGGACCCTGGGATCATGACCTGAGCCAAAGGCAGACGCTTAACAACTGAGCCACCCAGGTGCACCTAACTGATCTATTTTCAAGTGCACTGATTCTTTTTTCTGTCATTTTCATTTCACTTATTTTACTTTTCAACTACAGAATTTCTATTGGTTTTTTAATACTTTATATTTCCTGATTAATGTCCTTTATTTGATGAGATATTGTCATACTTTCTTTTCATTTTTTAGACTCAGTTTCTTTTATTTCTTTGAACATGTTTTTGAAAGCTGATTTAAAATGTTTGTCTGATGTGTCCAACATCTGGGCTTCTTCAGGGAGATTTTCTATTGACTGCTTATTTTCCTGTGTATGGCCATAATTTCTTGCTTCTTTTATGAGTCATATAGGTTTTTGTCAAAACAGGACATTTTAGATAATATAATGTGGCACCTCTGAAAATCAGATCCCCCATTCCCATAGTTTGTTGCTGTTATTGCTGCTGGTGTGTGTGTGTGTTTAATCACTTTCCTGGACTAATTCTATAAAATCTATATTATGGGTTGAATTGTGTACTTCAAAAAAGATATGTTTAAGTTCTAACACCTAATACCTCAGAATGTGACCTATTTGAAAATAAAGTCCTTACAAAGGTAATCGATTTAAAATGAGGTCTTTTGGGTGGACTCTAATCCAATATGACTGGTATCCTTTGAAAAAAGGAAATTTAGACACAGAGACAGGCACAGAGGAGAGGCACTATGAAGATACACAGGGCAAAAAGAACATGTGACTGGAGTCTTGCATCTATAAATCAAGAAATGCTAAGGATTGCCAGAAATTACCAGAAGCTAGAGGCCAGCAGGAAGGATTCTTTTTTTTTTTTTTAAAGATTTTATTTATTTATTTGAGAGAGAGAGAATGAGAGAGAGCACATGAGAGGGGGGAGGGTCAGAGGGAGAAGCAGACTCCCTGCTGAGCAGGGAGCCCGATGCGGGACTCGATCCAGGAACTCCAGGATCATGACCTGAGCCGAAGGCAGTCGCTTAACCAACTGAGCCACCCAGGCGCCCCAACCAGCAGGAAGGATTCTTAACTAGAGCTGTCAGAGAGAATATGGCCCTGCTGAGATCTTGATTTTGGACTTTTAGCCTCTAGAACAATGAGACAGTGAATGTACATTGTTTTAAGACATTCAGATTTTGGTGCTTTATTACTATAGCCTTGGGAACCTGATACAGTCTATATTCCTTGTAGTGTGCAACCACTGAATTCTCTACAGTTCAGGCTCAGTAGTCAGCTAACAACTGATCTGAGGTTTCCATAAATGCTTGGAAACAGTAGTTCTTCCACTGTTTGCCAAGGAGCTCTGTGTGTGTGTTGAGGCTAAGGCAATTCATCAGTCGGCCTTAGGCTTCATTTCCTTTTTGCACTGCCTCAAGTTCAACCAGAGATAAGGAATTGGGGCCCTGTCAGGGCTTTCCTAGGCTTTGGATAGGCCTGAACATGTACATGGCCTTCTAGATATTCACGAATATGGGAGTACTTTTCAAAGGCACTTCTGGACATTTCTTCCTCCAGATCTGCCTTTTACATTTTAGGCTGGGATTTTTTTTTTCACTAAACTGACATTGCTGCCTTCGGCAGTTGTTGTGTTAATCAACTGCATTTGATAGTTTCAGACAAATGTCCTTCAGATAGGGATTTTCCCTGAGCAAGCTCTGAGTAATGTCAAAGCCCTGCAAATGGGACTTTTTCAAAGATAAGAGATATCACTCCAGCAACCCTCAGTTTGTTTCCTGAGATTAAGAATTCCTCATGAGGGACGATGGACTCTGAAAAACAAACTGAGGGTTCTAGAGGGGAGGTGAGTGGGGGGATGGGTTAGCCTGGTGATGGGTATTAAGGAGGACACGTTCTGCATGGAGCACTGGGTGTTATGCACAAACAATGAATCATGGAACACTACATCAAAAAACTAATGATATAATATATGGTGATTAACATAACAATAAAAAATTAAAAAAAAACAAAGATAAGAGATATGTCGGATGAGAAGAATGCATTGGAGATGGTGCCTTCGAGGTGCTCTTAGTTTGTCCCTTTTCAGGGGCTGTAGTACTGCTGGTTTTCACAGCTACCATGATATCAGGGCTGCTGGTTTTCAAGGCTACGCTGGAGCTGGGGAAGGGAGGATGGGAGTAGGCCAAGTTAAAAAACTCACAAAGTTCAGACATTATTCTTTTTTTTTTAATTTTAACTTTTATTAATTTTTATTTTTTAAAAAGATTTTAGTTATTTATTTGAGAGAGAGAGAGAATGAGCATGAGTGGGAAGAGGGTCAGAGGGAGAGGGAGAGAATCTCAACCCCGATCATGACCTGAGCTGAAACCAAGAGTTAGACGCTTAACCAACTGAGCCACCCAGGTGCCCCTAGACATTTTTCTTGAGTAAATTCTCCTCAGATTGTTACAAGTCTTATATTAGCTTCTAAAGTAAAGTAAAGGTTGATTTTGACAAACTTTCCAGCATTTTGCTGCTTTTATTGAGGAGCAGACAAGTGGGGATCCTCAATCTGCCATTGTGGCTATCAAAGTTATTTTTTAAGTCAGTGCTACAAAAAGTAGAGTTTAAACATTAAGATCATGGACTCTGGAGTAAGATATAACTAGAGGCACATGAATTGGACACATTCCTGAACTTCTACAGGGCTTTTTTGGCGTATCTGTATAATTGAGTTAATGATATACATACACTCAATAAGATTGGCACCTTTTGATCTGCCATCATGACAGATCTTCTCTTAGTAGATCACTTATAGAAAAAGAAAAATAAAGATAAAAAGGAATAATGCTGCAAACCCTTGAGGGTGGCATGTCACTGTAAAATTTGATGTCCTTCAAAATGTCTCCTCTGCGGATCCCCGTCTCCCGTTTCTTAAGTTATGTGTAAGAAGGCGCAGGCATGGCATTTTCTCATTTAGCCTTCTCATTTAGCCTTCTAGAGTTTCTGTCCAATGGCTGAGCTTGCCTATATATATGCTGTGTGGAAGATATTCCTTTGGGCTCTGTAGGAGCTATGTCAGTGAACCTAATACTGGATGATTTGCACATTTTCCCTTTTGATGTAATAGTACCACATAGTATTTTCAGGTAAATGCCCCTCAGACCAGGGATACTGTTTACAGTGCTTCCCCTGAGTTTGGAGAATCTCTGATAGTCTTGAGAAAACCAAAATGGGTATGGATACCCCAAAATGGATACCCCAGATCAAGTCTCTTTTTTCACATTCTTCATTTTCAGAATCACAGACATACCTGAATACTGCAGGATTCCAGGGATGTATGAGATGGCATAGTCTTTTGCTTTTGTATCAATCAGAGCAGCAGAACCACTAGGAAATCTGTATCTATATCTTTGTCTATTTACCTATATCTATATCTGCATCTATATCTACATCTACTTATATATCTATTTATCTTTATATCTTTAGCTGTGTCTAGATCTAAATCTTTATCTAATTACATACCTCTATAATTACAAGGATTTTTTGTTATAGAGATCTGACATTATGCAGTCATGGAAACTGATTAATTAGTCTCTATTAAGGCTATTGTCTTCAAGTCTGCTGCTGGGAAGTTGAAGTTCAAGTAATCCAGAAGCAGTGACAGGTGTAAAAGAGGGAAGAACAAGAATAGGCTGGAACCTATAGGGATTCTCTTAGATCCCGCAAGAATGAACTGAAATCTGTGTCAGTTCTCATTATCACTATCCTTGATGGTGTGGCCAAATTGCAGAAGTTGGGGCCCTTCATCATAGAGCTAAACACACACTTGACCCTGAACTTGACTGTGGATTAATAACTCTTCATTTTCCTCTCAGCCCCTGGTAATCACCATTCCAGTCCTTGATTTTATAAATTTGACTATTTTAGATTCCTCGTATAAGTGAAATCATGTAGTACTTGTCTCTCTGTGTCTGGTTTACTTCTCATACTTTGTTTCTATCTTAAGGTGAGCTTTCTGGTCTCCTTCCCCCACTCCCAGGTCTTTGCTCTCTGGGATGGGATGAGAGGCATGGTTTCATTTGGGAGAGGACCTGGTCATGTTTACTGAGATCTATACAATATTTTCTGTGGATTTCCTTGGATGCAATCTGCCAGAAAATAGCCACAACCAGAACAAAAACATAAACAATTTTGTTTTCATTCACTCCTAAAGGATAATTTGGAAATAACTTACTTCTGAGGCTGGTGGTGTGCCCCAGGCTTATAAGGCTTTGTCGACACTCAGAGCAATGCTTTGCACTGTAAAGTCAAAATATATAAGAGCTACTAAGGCCCAGGCCTTGCTCAGATGTTCAGAAACTTCCTTACCTCTGTCTGTGGGGTCAAGCTTTCTCCTGTACTTCAGGTTCACATCTTTCTGCATGTGACCCAGGCTACCAGAATGATGGCTGGTTAAGGGACAGTCTTATGTTGCAGGGTATTTCACTCTCCCACCTTATTAATTGGCTTCCATGAGCCTGATGGAAAGTAAATACTTTGTTTCTTGAGAGCTTGATGATAAAAAATGGGAGGAAGAAGAAGTAGGTTAAGTAAGAGGAAAGTAAGCGAGTTGATTCCTCAGTGTTTATGGGAGGAAGTCAATAGATGCTTTCCAAAGTTGAGATATTTATGAATAAAAGTCTTTTCATATTATTTAGAGTTATGGAGGCAACTACCACAAGGAACTAAAACCATACATAAATGGTTTGTTTCCAGAGAAAAGAACCAGAATGTGTTTGGGAAGGAGTGAAATAGAGTAAGAAATTCCTGTGTTTTGTTGTAATACCCTGTTTTTTAAGATTCCTTTTTTCCAGCTGAATGTATTATTTTGATAATAATTAAGAAACAAGTTAAACTGCACCCTTCCAAGTAACTTTACACTTTTTTGCTTGGATGCATCACATATATTTTGTCAGTGATTGAAAATAGGCTATATTTAACAAGGTGGAGCAAAAAGGACAGCACTTTTTTATTTCAGAGAATCCATGAACATCCTTTTCAGCAATACGGGCAAAAAAGTTCAGAAATTATGATTTATACACATTTTTAAAAATATTTTAATTACAATGGATAAAGGGAAGAAGATGCAACTCAAGAGAATGTTTGGATATTGCTGGGGCACAAGTTTTTAAATCATTAATATAATTGGTATAGCACTTTTTGTGGCCCCCAAAGGGATATTGAAGTACTTTTGCATGAATGTGGGGCTCTCCCTGTGTATTTGGGCTGCTTGTGGCCTGTTGTCAATGATGACCACTCTCTGCTCAGCAGAGATAGGTATAACCTTCCCACACAGCAGAGCTCACTACTATTTTCTCAAAAGATGTTTCGGCAACTTGATCTCTTTCCTGAATCTCTGGACAGCTTTGTTTCTGGGGCCAGGGTTAGCTGCCAGCCAAGCCCTACTCCTCGCTGAGTATAGCACTGAACCTTTTTATCCCAGCTGCTCTGCTCCAAAGCTGCCGAAGAAATGTCTGGCGCTAGCCATGTTGCGGACTGTGGGACTTCTGAATTCTCGCGGTGTGGAAGAGGTGACTTGGCTTCAGACAGCCAGCCTAGTGCTGAAAACGGCCCCACTAGGCCTTATTTCCCTGAGTGGAGAGGTCCTGCTGTTGAGAGGAAGGAAGAGCTTTCAGAACTCTTGATACTGAGTTTCCAGAAGCCTCTGGTTTATAGACGCTGTTTTCCAAGGATATTTTGCGTTCTCAGGTGGGGGGTGTTTTACATTTATAGCAGTAATTACCAATTCATTGAGAAAGAAAATCTCAAGTCATGACTTATTGCATGCAATGTGAAATGTACATCTTCTTTTTTATATTTTGAATTTTATTTTAAATACGTGATGATTCAGTGTTTGTTCTTCTTTCTTACTTTCTAAATTGAGTCAGAATATGGCAGTCTTGCACTTATCACCCAGTCTTAATGTTTTCCCCCATTCATTCCAAAGTGCTTATTTTATTGAACGACTTCTCTTTTTCAGCTTTCTTTCCTGGGCCCACAGATATGGGATCTCCATGTTAATCTAGTTTCCTTTCTGTTAATGGATGAATTCTGGGGTTGTGGACATGTTCCTCAGGAGTGATCCAATGCCAGACTGTGTTTGTGTTGTGAGTGGGTGTGACACACTTATGTTCTGAAGTACTTTTCAAGAGAAGAGAATCATAAGTATAATTGCTCAGAGGCTGGATTTAACACTCTTCCCTTCAATGTCAAGACAAAAGATTTCTCTCTTCATTTTTGGAATCAGTCTCTTCCTTTGAACTCTATTCTTTCTCTTTCACCTCCTCAGGGATCTTCCTTATTCGTTTATTTAATTTTTTTCAACTTCAACCTTTTTACCAGTTCTTTTCCTTGACATTTCAACATGAAGTAGGCTTTACTCTTAAAACATGTATTTCTTTTAATCATAGGGATCCCCTGAGTCACTGATGTGTCTGTCCCTTATGCATTAGATAATTTGGTCAGCAAATATCTTTTTAAACACTGACCATTTTTGAAACACTGTAGTAGTTCCTTAAGATGAATAAGATATTCTTTACCCCAAAGAGGCTAACAGTCTAATGGAAAAGGCAGTATCTAAATTTTGGTCTGACCTCTGCCACTTATGAGCTGTGGCAAATATCTTCACTTCTTTGGACTTACTTTTTTTTTTTTTTCTCCTTCATCTGAAAAATGATCATTATGGTTTAAGATCAGTATAATTCTGTGCTTCTAAACCATGGAATGATGGTATTTAATAAGTGGTAATAAGAGAACAATGTGATTACTGTGAGAATCCAGCAGATGGTAAGATCACCTTTTATTGTGTTATCAGAAAGGTGGCAACTTTCACTGAACTCAAAAAATTCCAGCAGCGGGATGCCTGGGTGGCTCAGTTGGTTAAGTGTCTGCCTTCGGCTCAGGTCAGGATTCCAGGGTCCTGGGACCCAGCCTTGGCATCGGGCTCCCTGCTCAGCAGGAAGCCTGCTTCTCCCTCTGCCTGCCGCTCCCCCGGCTTGTGCTCTCTCTCTCTCTGTTGAATAAATAAATACAATCTTAAAAAAAATTCCAGCAGTAAAATAATATGAGTGAAGCCATGGAGAACAGAAATATGCAGGTGCATGTAAGACACAGCATATAACCTTGGGTGATTGCAAAATGGTTTCCATCTGATGAGCTGGTTAATAGATAGGATTACTAAGGAAAGTACATAGAGAGAAGTAGAATAAAACGGCATAGGGTTGGAGACTGGAGAAGGCCAACTTTTAGGGGGTAGGAGGAGAAAGAAGATGCAATGAAGAAGCCAGAGGAGGTTGAGAGAATTATAAAAGAAAATCACTCTATGTTCCAAAAAGAGGGTGTAATCAACATGGTGAAGGGCTTCAGAAATTGAGAAGTGTGAGAATTGAGCAGAAGCCATTTCACTAAGTAAGAAGTCATTGGCAAACTTTGGACATGAGAGGAAAATCAGTCTGCATTGAGTTAAACAGGGAAGTATTGAGAAAAGAAAGTTTGTGATTAAATGTACCACTGCAACTTGAGAGGCTAGCATAATCCGCTTGACTTTCCCTCTCTCTCTCACTTTTATCACTCTCTCTTATTGGGATAGAAGAGATATCTCTGGCTTCTGTTTTATTCATCTTGTTCCAAAGCCAGAGATGTTTCACTGCTAGATAATTTTTCTCTGCTGAAGATAGATTTACAGAATTTACTAACCTATAAACTCTTCACAAGCACCTGGCAGTAAACAAAATTTTTCAGGAGGAATTTCAGAGTATGCTAGCATTGTTAATTTACTTAATAAGCTTTAAGTACAGCTAAGTTCTAAGTAATACTTTTACCTGTAAAATGGTGATATATAGGCAGCTGACTTAGCATATTGTAGGAACATCTATCTTCCAAGTTCAAGACCAAGGATATTCACTGTCTGGCTATTATAACCTTGAATTGTTATGTTATGTTATGTTATGTTATGTTATGTTATGTTATGTTATGTTATGTTATGTTATGTTATGTTATATTCCTTCCTCTCTATAAATCTAATACATAATAAGAAAGAGTAAAAGGCCCAGAGGAAAGTGTAGTTAATCCTAAAAGTTGCCTTTTTGCTTGTTCAAAACCTTTGATTAATAACCATAGTCATTAATAACTTATTAAGTGCTAGGCATTTGATTGGAATTTTATTGTCCCCATATTTTCCATTCTCCCCAATATACAGGTAAGGAAATTGAAACCTTAACAGTCAATAAATTGTCCAGAATCCCACAACTAGTAAATGGTTCAGGCATCATTTAGCTGAGAACATTGGAATTCTTTACTCTTTAAGTGCTTAATCAGCTTATATTAGTGTATACCATGGACATTACATTCTACCTGTGGGCAGATGCAGATAAAACAGATTTGACATATGTCAAAGGACAGATATTTATTAGTCAGAGGGATTAGGTTTTAAGTAACAGAAACCCACACACATTGGCTTAAGCAGTAAAAGAAGAACTTGCTGGAAGAATAATGCTGTATTTCAAGGAAAACATGAGCAACCAATCTTCAGGAGCAATAGGACTTAGGGAAGCTCCAGGACTTAAAAACTAGACTTATCAGCCACCTTTCTTTTTTGCTACTGTTATGTTGTTTTTTTCTTCTTTCTCTCGGTTTTGTTGACATTTGGTTCAAATTCTTAAGAGGAATCTTCTTGTATACTGGCAGGGATTGGCTTTCAGTGAGTCAGAGGTCTGTACTCGGTTCTATTACCAGTAGCCAGGGCACAGGGTCACATTATATACACGTAACTCTAATGTCAATTCTTTATGTCAGGGACAATTTTTAGAGAATGGCAAAACTGGGGAAAATGGTGTGACAAATGGAACAATATTTGAGAACAAGACTGTCCTAGAAAATCTATTACCTATGATGCTAAATCATGACCCCTTTTCTTTTTTGCACTTAATAGTGACATTAAGGGAAGGCAAAGAGCCTACAGGAAAAGAGAATTTATGACTTATTCTTTTACTCTTTTCATATATGCTATGAAAATGTATACTAGGACAGTTTTGCTAGTCAAGGAGACCTTCCTCTTCTATGTTCCCAGGAGAAGTTATGATTTTGCCGAGATCTGAAGGGAGAGTGTCAGCTCAGCAACTAGGAAAGGAAAGAACATTCCACATGAGAGAATGGGTATAGAGGCCATGACACTTTTGAGAAACTGAAGAAAAGCCCATGGGCCTATGACACAGATAGCAAACGGGATCATCAAATTATCATATATCCTCAAAGCACTTTATCTCTTTTCATGTGGATATTTACCACAGTCACTATTATCACTTTTATTTATGTGATTATTTAATTCATGCATAGCTCTTCTTGAGGTTAGGCTTCCTGTTAGTTTTCACCCACTATCATATTCCACTACCCACACTAAATGCCTTGTACCGAATAGATGAGGCTGAAGACACAGGTAGGCTCCAAACCATACAGGGTCCTATGGGCTCAGCTTTGATTTTTACTCTTGTGACTCTCTGCAGAAATGTTACCATCTCTAAGGAAAATGAAGAAAATTCCCCCCTTTTTCTGCATTATCACCGAGCTCAGAAAGGCAATAGTCGTGTAGTAGTTCACCAATGTGTTTGTGTGTATGTGTGTTAGTAAGTGTGGTGGTGCCCTGGGCACATTGGAAGAATTCGGCTCAATAGTTAATGCATGAAGTAGTTTTAAAGATAAATTTAAGACATAATTTTTACCCATTGTGATTTTGCTTTTTTATGTGTTACAGGGAGCTGAAGAAACCCAGAAAGATAATTCCAAGATGCATTTTTACTGCTTTACCTCTGGTGACTGTCATTTATCTACTGGTTACTATTTCCTACCTGCCTGTTCTGACACCCAAGGAAATTCTCTCTTCAGGTTTATATGCAAATGACTAAGGCAATAAATAATAATGACCGTTCTGGATATCAGTATCACTTTACCAAATGTACTGCGGTTTGTTTTTCATTATTTTATATAGAGAATCAACTTGTAATTCTCAAAAATAACAAAGGGGCCAAAGAGTATGATTTGGCTTAGGAAGGAGTTTTATAGTTAAGCATGATAATATGGAAAACCATATTTCTGATGATACGGAAAAATATATATAATGCTGACATACGATGCGGACTAGGTTCACTAGGTTCAAAATATTTGTATTCCTTTCATGATCTTTCCTCACCAGAGTAACATTATGTAATCAGTGCTTAGGTCTACTAAAACTTTTACCATGTTGATTTTCTTTTTTTTTTTTTTAAAGATTTTATTTATTTGTTTGACAGAGAGAGACACAGCGAGAGAGGGAACACAAGCAGGGGGAGTGGGAGAGGGAGAAGCAGGCCTCCCACCGAGCAGGGAGCCAGATGTGGGACTCCATCCCAGGACCCTGGGATCATGACCTGAGCCGAAGGCAGATGCTTAATGACTGAGACACCCAGGCGCCCCTACCATGTTCATTTTCTAAATGTTCTTCTACGTGACATAAAGAATGATAAACTTGAAATGTGGGATATTGGCAGTTAAAAGAGTAGATGTTAATGGCCAATTGATGGATATAATTAACAGTATTAATATGTAATATAATGTTGTTTATTATAAATGACTCTAAAATTAACGGTGACGAAGGGGCCCTGAATATATTGGAAATAAGAAACTTCTGAGATAAACTAGCATCCAGTACCATAAGGACTAATCTCTTTTGAGTAGCTATTACCGTTTTGGTAGATCTTTGAGGCACTGGAGGTAAATCTAAGAGAGGTTTAATATAAAAGTCCTAACACACCTCGCCTCCATTCTTGCGTTACTGCTGTGCCAGAAGCTGCCATATGCATGGTATCTGTATTGATTCACAATGGTGAACTTAGGGACCTGTAAACTAGATATGATCAAGATTCGGAGCATTTGTGGGAACAAACCAAACACTAAATTGCATGAGAACAAGCAGTGATTTATTAACTACTTTGATTATGTAAAGAATAAATTTACAAAATTAATTATGGGTGTGGTCAGGACTGCTGATCAGCTGACCCAGACATTATGGTTCATTGAATCTGGCATCTGTTATGACTTCCAGTGCTCTGGTCTTACTGGTTGTTAAAAACTATGATTATCTTGTCTGGTGTGTCCTAATAGTTGCAGCAATTTTATGGGTGGTGCAATTGTTCCACACGTGTGGAAGATCCATGAAGTGTTTTGACCATAATGCTTGTAATTTGGTTTTTAATGCTTAGTCTTCTTGGTATATAATCCTTAGACAGTGTTTAGATTCTGAAATAATTTTCTTGAATTCAAATATCCATCTTTTATTGTATTAGGAATTTAAATGAAGACAATAATCAGAGCGGGGGCCTGGGTGGCTCTGTCGGTTGAACGTCTGCCTCGGCTCAGGTCATGATCCTGCAGTCCCGGGAGTTCCTACAGGTGGGAAATAGAAGAGGCAAGTGCTTCTGTGGGGTCACAAGTGAGAGCATTTCCTGTCCTGAAACATCAGCTCAATTTAATAATCAACAAATTCCATCCTTTCTACTTTACTTACTTTAAACTTACTTTGTGTCTGGATGAGGAAGATTTGCTTTTTTGTTGTTTTGTTTTGTTTTTTGTTTTCTTTACAGGAGAGCCCTTTAATCATAGAAAAGGAAATAAGCAAAACCTTGGCAGTGTAAGGATACTATTGGAGAAAAGTGGCCTTGATGCTCTGATTATCAGAATATCTGGACAGCCAGGTGAACCAAAATCATACATGATGAATATTGCTGGCATTATCACATTTAATCCTCTCAGTAAGACAAAAGTTGGATACTACTCTTATCCCTATTTTATAGATGAGGAAACTGGTTTAGAAAAGTTGTTACTCGCCCAAGTTCGCACAGCATGGAGTAGAGCCAAGATTGAAATCTAGGCAATCTCTTTGGAGTGTTTGCCTTTTAGCCCAAACAAATATAAGAGATATAAAATATAAGAAATTTAAAAAAGAACACAGGGAAGGGGCACCTGGGTGGTTCAGTCGGTTAAGTGTCTGACTCTTAGTTACGGCTCAGGTCATGATCTCAGCGTTGTGAAATGGAGCCCTGTCAGCTCTGCACTCAGCGGGGAGTCTGCTTGGATTCTCTCCCTCTCCCTCCCCCTCTGCCTCTTCCCCTGCTTGCTCTCTCTCTCTCTCTAAAATAAGTAAATAGAATCTTAAAAAAAAAAGGAAGAACATAGGGAAAAAGAAAGCAATGTTCTAACCATCAGCCTTGGTTGACTTAAAACCATCCTTCCTTTTCAGTCCTCCCTTCTTCTTCTTCCATCCAGCCATCCCCTAAATGTTGCATATTTGAGTATCAGTTATTGAGAGCAACTACATTTTAAGTACCTTACTAGGTATTCTGGGTGCAGAAAGGAGTAAGACGTGGCTCCTGCCCTTAGGCAGGGTATAATCTATCTGGACAGTCAGGTGAACCAAAAATCATAGTGTGATTATTGCCACATGGTGACCTCCAGAAGGTGTTCAGAAAATACATGCGGAAGGAGGAATCATCTTGTTAAACTTCTGATTCTCAGTTTCTTCAGATCTAAAATGGGAATAAATAATGCCTACCTCCTAGGAATATGAAATGTATTAAATGAACTAAGGCATGCAAACAATCCAGAGTCTGACATTGACAGTTATTATGATTTATATTATTATTTGATGCACATTTGCATCAAACAGAACGGCAAGGGCAACCATAAGTATAAGTAGTTAATGTTTGTCTTGAATGCCACATGAATACTCTTTTCTCTTCTCTCAGTTATTTGATAATTGATATTGAGCTGTGAGATGACAAGTTATCTTTTTCAGGGGTGTTTTACAAATTAAGAGGAGATTCTCTCTCTCTCTCTCTTTTTTAATATAAGCTCTGCACCCAGCATGGGGCTTGAACTCACCATCCTGAAATCAAGGGTCTCATGCTCTACTGACTGAGCCAGCCAGGTGCCCCAAGAGGAAATTCTTAATAAGTTCCCAAAGGGAATGACCTTCTAATTAAAGGGTTTCATAAGTATGAATATAGCTATACTTTGGGGGTATAGATTTATATCTATTTATTACAGATGTATCAAAAGTGACTGCCTATTGAACTGTCTCCCTCGGTTGGGTAATGTTTGGTGCAGGACACTTAACAATCCTAATGCGGAGCAGGTACCAAGAATAGGGCTTCGAGTTTTTTGGCTAAAACAAAAACAAAACCCCCAAACCCACCAAAAATAGGGAGAATTGTCTTGGCCAAAGTTTTTTGTTTTGATTTTTTTTAATAGACTGAGCCTATAAAGTTATAATATTTACCTGTCGATATCTGCCTGAATAACAGGGGGTCTGAGGATACTCTGTGTTTTTGACATGAATTTCCTACTGAGATATTTTGAGATATTTTCCCAGGAAAATTGTAACTTTCTTTGAGCCCTACGAACTCCCTCTTAAGGAATTCATTCCACCTAGATCGGAAGATGATTATCTTACTGCCAAATGATCATGATTATTTCCACTGGTGAACGGTCAAACACTAGATGCTCATTCCCTTCAACCAATAATACCCTGACAATGAAAGTCTTAAACATTCTAACTACTAAGCCAGATTTATCTAAACTCAGATAATTTAGCCTATTTTCTATCATTAGTTTATATCTCATTTTTTGTTTGTATAAGTATTCCGATACATTATATGGGTTTTCATATCTTACTGTTTGAATTTTGCCTCTTTTTTCAGGTGTCTTTTCCATTACCATTGGTGACAATGGCCATCAGCCTATGTTTGGCTTTGATCCCTTTCGTGAAGTCTCCACATATGCATTATATCTATGTGTGTCGCTTTGTTCTCAGTGGACTTCTGTTTTACATACCTTTAATATATTTTAGATTGAGCCTGGTTTGGTTTGAAAAGATGAGATGCTATTTACAATTGCAGTTTAATATTTGCATCCCTGATGTGTCTGAAGAACAGATGTCGGAAGTAGAAACTGTTAAAAAAAATAGCCTTTTAAACAAAGATTTTAAAAAAAGATCATGGAACAGTAATGATGAAATGCCCATGGTAACTTTCTTTCTCCAATGAATAGTGTATAGAGAGGTGCCCATGATAGTACCTAGCTTTAAAAACCATGCAGAAATCATTTTATAACTAAAGCTCTGTTTTGGTTTGCATTGCTTGATACATTGGTGATATTTTTCCCTCTTCCATTTTTTTTCCCATCATTCTTGAGTCCTTCTATTGGTGCTGATTTGAAGATAAAAGAATAACACTATTTGTCTTATTAGCTTTTCCGTACCAGTAGTATTTTTTCAACATAAAAGCTATTTTGAAGCATGTGTTTTAGGTTATTTGCCTTTGTACTCCTTCCTCTAAATTCTGAGGAGCCTTAGAAGAACAAGTTTACTATGTCTTCATTTGATTAAAATGTGACTTATTTACAGCTATGTAGTTGTATGTATAAAGTGTGTGTAACAGATGGCAGAGTGGACAGTATCCCAGTCATGGCTGATTTATCTCAGCTGATTCATGTACCCTATTCTTTTTTTTTTTTTTTTTTGAGAGAGAGAGTGAGTGAGCATGAGTGAGAGGGGCAGAGGGCAAAGGAGAGATAAACTCAGATTCCACACTGAGCATGTGGAGCCCGACATGGGGCTCGATCTCACAACCCTGAAATCATGACGTGTGCCAAAACCAAGAGTCGGAAGCTTAACCAACTGCACCACCCTTCCAAAACATTTCTTTTTTTTTTTTAAAGATTTATTTATTTATTTTGAGAGAGTGAGAATGAGAGAGAGAGAGAGAGTATATGAGTGGGGGAGGGTCAGAGGGAGAAGCAGGTTCCTCGCTGAGCAGGGAGCCCGATGCGGGACTCGATCCCGGGACTCCGGGATCATGACCTGAGCCGAAGGCAGTCGCTTAACCAACTGAGCCACCCAGGCGCCCCAAAACATTTCTTAATAAAAAGCTGAAATGTGGTTTCTACCTATCAAGTGAAATCCTCTTTTGCATTACACCCTTTCAGGTATTTGGTGATAGCTATCTCATGGATCTGAATCTTCCCCTCTCTAGATTTAACACCCCTCCCACCCCGCCCCGTATTCAAGAGTTGCTGCTTTTGAAAGCCTTGATTCCTTCACCCCTCCTTGATAGGATTTTTTTATGTTAAGAAATCCTTAATTTTTTATGTTGTAAACAATATAGACTTTCTAGATATGGTCTGATTGTGGCAGGGTAGAACACATCTATCATGTCCCTTGTTCTAGACCTTATAGTTTTGTTGGCTGTTTTGGCACCAAAGTCTTTCCTATAAATTATGGCTTGAGACATGCCTATTCTAAGACTGTGTGGAATAGATACCCTCTGTGCAAGTCTGTCAGGTCAATAAAATTTCTCAGGGAAACTTTTGTTTCACAACAAGGTGACAAGAAATAGGCTGATGGTAGCAAAAGCCAGGGTTTTAACATTTGTCTTTCAAGGAAGATTGCAGCATGAATTTTATATGGTTTTTATATATGCATACTATATATATATTATATATATAGTATACATATATATGTTTTTATATATGTAATACATATATTATATATATATATGTTTATATATAGGAAATGAGTCCTTCTAGAATCATTGTATAACAAATCTGCTTTCCAATTCCTTTTGTACCACTCCTGACCATGAGTGCTTTACTTTCCTGTCATATTTACTTTAAGTGGAGTCTGTTTTAAAGCCAATCTGTCAAGAATTCCTTTGATGACATTAAGCAAGGGGCTTATTTGCTATACTCTGAAGTGCAGTTAATGACACTTACCCATTTGACCCAAGTGTACTGTGGAAATTAATAAGTTGTGTATGACTGTACTTTGAAGTTTAAAAGTGATCTCACCTCTATTGTGTAAATAGGGCCTTTGAGATATTAACTCTTGTTTGCATCATGAAATCGGCAAAGCAGATAACATCTGAGGAATTTTCACTTCCTCTCTAGCCAGAGTAGGTTTAGAATAGCTCTGAGAGGGTGAATTAATTTCCTAAGGTTGGTTACCATAACAAATTATCACAAATTTGGTGGCTTAAAAAACCAGAAATTTATTCTCTCACAGTTTTGGAGGCTAGAAGTCCAAAATCCAGGTGTTGGCAAGATTGGCTCTTTTTGGAGGTCCTCAGGGAGGATCAGATGGTCCGTGCCTTTCTCCTAGCTCCTAGTGGTGTCTGGAATCCTTCACTTTCCTTGGCTTTTAGCCGCATCACTCCGGTATCTGCCTCTGTCTTCTCCCCTGTGTCTCTTTGTATGTCAAATCTCCTTCTTTTTTCTCTTGTAAGGGCACTCATCCTAAATCCAGGACGATTTCATCTTGAGATCTTTAATTACATCACAAAGACCCTTATTCCAAATAAGATCCTATTCTGATGTTCCAAGTGAGTATTTTTTAGGGGAGCTACTATTCAACCTACTAAGCTAGGTCTTCCTACTTATCAAATTTGATTCCCTATTTGTGTGGTAATCTCTTACCATACAGGCTGATTCATGTAGGCCACCCTCTTTTTACTTCTTTCTGTGGGTGCCAATTCATCTGCATGCTGGAGTTGGAGCTAAAATATATAATCTGGAAGGATCTTAAACTCCATCTCAGGATGTAGTACTGTGAGCCTCTCCATATTAGCAATGTATCCTGAAAGGATAGAATCAGTATTTCAAAAGAGATCATAAACTAGACTTGAGGATCCTATCCAGGTAATCGTTAGAGCTGGATTATTATG
The DNA here is from genome assembly GCF_011800145.1 of Mirounga leonina. Classification (NCBI taxonomy): domain Eukaryota; kingdom Metazoa; phylum Chordata; class Mammalia; order Carnivora; family Phocidae; genus Mirounga; species Mirounga leonina. Next base: position 34,514,746 of record NW_023270415.1, on the reverse strand, counting down.
ATCCTGATGTCAGAGACCCTAGAAGACAAAGAGAGTACCCTGGGAATTCTTGACAAGCAAGAATCTTGATGTTGCGGGCGCCTGGGTGGCTCAGATGGTTAAGCGTCTGCCTTCGGCTCAGGTCATGATCCCAGGGTCCTGGGATCGAGTCCCGCATCGGGCTCTCTGCTCCTTGGGAGACTGCTTCTCCCTCTGCCTCTCTCTCTGTCTCTCATGAATAAATAAATAAAATCTTTTAAAAAAAAAGAATCTTGATGTTGCTATTTATGCCACTTTTTGTTGTCTAGGCTAATGATGAGGTTGTAAAGAAAATAATTGTGCTTCAGTAGCACTGTTCATGTCTTTCCATTAGACCTAGAAGATGGAGTTCTTGGAGATGACATCTTTTGTTCAATTTGCTTAAGTGTCAACTCTATGCCAATGGGTTAGGCATGTTGGGATATTTCCCAGCATATAGATGTGTGCTCATTTATTTATTTATTTATTTAGATGTGTGCTCATTTAGAAGCATGGGAAACAAACTACCTGAATATAGAGAAGTCACACAGTAAATTTGTAGAAAAGAAAGCTTCAGTCTTATATTTCTAAACAAGGTACTTCTGTAACTTTGAGATGAGAGAAAATATTAAGCTTCCCTTTACTTTCACCTGGGGTGTTGGGCCTTCGATGAGCCTTTTCAATATAGAAAATATTCTCTTTTGGTTTTGGGGAAATTTTCTTGAATCATTTCATTGATAAGTTCCTTCTCTCTATTTCTGTTGTTTTGTTTTTCCAGAATTTTTATTATTTTGATGTTGGACCTCCTGGACTGGTCTCATGATTTTATCTTTTCTTTCCTATTTTTAATCTTTGTTTTTACATCTATTTTTTTTCTCATGCTTCCCTCTTTCTTCATTCTAATTATTATATTTTTAATTTTCAAGGTCTCATTTGTATTTCTTTTTAATAACATTGCTTTTGGCTCAAAGATTCAATATCTGCACTTGTATTTGTATTGTCCATGTTGAATTAGGGTTTTCTCAGATGTCTTGTAAGCCTTAATTGTCTCCTTATGATTAATGAGCCAAAAAGTTGATGGGAATTCTGAATGTATGCATAAGGTTTATGAAATTGAAAATTGACTGTAGTTGTTCCTCTTTATCCATAGTTTCATTTTCTGCGGTTTCAGTTACCTGCAGTCAATTGTGGTCTGGAAGCAGATGACTGTCCTACATCTTGTCAGAAAGTCGGTAGTAGCCTAACGCTGTCACAATGTCTGTGTCACTGACCTTACTTCATCTCATCATGTAGGCACTTTATCTTCTCACATCACAAGAAGAAGGGTCAGTATAGCACAGTAAGATACTTTGAGAAAGAAAGAGGGACCACATTCACATAACTTTTATTACAGTATATTGTTAAAATCATTCCATTTTATTATTAGTTATTGTTGTTAACCTCTTACTGTGCCTAATTTACAGATTAAACTTTATCATAGGTAGGTGTACATAGGAAAAAACAGTATATGTAGAGTTGGGTACTATCTTTGGTTTCAGGCAGCCAGTGGGAGTTTTGGAATGAATAATCCATGGATTAGGAGTGACTACTGTATATGGTGATATGGGTGGACTAATTATTAGGAATCCCCCAAAGATAAAATTGGTATATCTGTCATCTTGGGTTGGTCAGGTTCCTCAGAGAAATCTTCTAATCTTCTCTCTGAAGGGCAAGGCTCTGACTGCTGTAATGTTACTGGGAGCTGAGCTGGAACAGGACTAGAGAGCACAGTCTCAGCACTTAGTAATCAGTATATTTATAATCACATTTAGATCCCTTATTTTCACATGGTACCTAGAACTCCGACTGTGCTGATGTCTCCCAGAAATAAATCTCTGGTTCTCCGGTTCTTTGCTGTGGGAGCACAGGATAGGAGCAGTTACTAGGGGTGAAGAGTAGAATGGAGACTCTAGAAGTTGTTTCCCCTTAATCCTCCTTATTTAGGTGCTGCCACTTCCCCCCCTTCTCCAGTCATGAATAATTGCATGACTTTATATGAGGCTCTGAGCATTCTGTAGTACACATCAAATTGTTTCTCAGCTTCTCCCACTTTTAGTTTAGGGACCCACTGTCTTGAGTCTGCTAGTCAGTCACCTTTCATGAATTCACTTTCCAGTTTCCAATATTTTATTGCTCTCCTCTTTCCCCCTTCCTCATGGGGTTATTTTAAAATTTCCTCTACTGTAGTTTTAGTTGGATTCCAGAAGAGGGGCTGAAATAGATGTTTTTTCAGTCTGCCATCCTAACTTGGAAGCTTAAGTTTCAGTACATTTAAGAATGTTAAAATATGTGTTGCAAAGATTTTTTAAATAAATACTATGTGTGTCAAGAAATCTGAATTGAAGGAGTGGGTAGCAGGAAGCAAAAAAAAAATTCTGAATTGATAAGACTACTCAATAAATTTCAAAGGAAAGGTATTGAAAGAGATTTGACTTATAAATCTTTGTCTCAATGACATAAATTATTTTAAAACAAAAATGTAATTTCCTCATTGTGTTTCATTGGTATAATGCAATACCTTCTTTCTTTTCAATGGCTGACCCCATTCACAGCTTAAAATTCACAGCACAAAATCTTCCAAGATGTCCTGTATTGTTACTACTCTCCAGTCCTACGTTTTTAGGTTAATTGCTAATTCAAAATTTCTGTGTATGTTAGTCTTATGGAGGATGACGTGTCTTGTGGCAAGCCAGAAAAGTCTTCATTACATAGAATCTATGTGCACTTTAGTATATGAGGAAGATCCTATTGGTTGTCTTCTTCTCCCCTGCTAAGCAAAAACCAATTTTATTTAAGTAAAAAGCAAAATCATTCCCAGCTTCAGGGGGTAAATTATAATTGATCTTAGCTAATCACTATAATCCCATGCTCCCATAGTTTAGGGGTAGGCATGTGATCCAGTTTTTGTCAATGAAATGTAAGGGAGAGTCTGATGTAGAATTTATAAGAAATATTGTTCTCCCTGATTAAAAGACAGAAACCAGAAAAAGTTCCCTATCCTTTCCTTTCATGAATTTTGTCATGTAAAGATGTAATACTTGAAGCTGTGCTGGCTGTCTTGTGGACCTGAGGTGAAAGTTAGAAGAACCATGGAGAAACAGATAGAACCCTCATATCATTAACCTGAAAATTTAACCATCCCTGGAACTGCTTGCCTCTAAACTTCTTACTTTGAGACTTAATTGAATATGCTTATGATTTAAGGCACTTTTACCAGTTTTTCTACTTTAAGCTAAAAATAGTTTAACTGGCAGGTGCCTGGATGGCACAGTCAGTTAAGCCTCCAACTCTTGGTTTAGGCTCAGGTCATGATCTCAGGGTCCTGGGATCAAACCATGTTAGGCTCCACGCTCAGTGCAGAGTCTGCTTAAGATTCTCTCCCCCTCGGGCGCCTGGGTGGCTCAGTTGGTTAGGCGACTGCCTTCGGCTCAGGTCATGATCCTGGAGTCCTGGGATCGAGTCCCGCATCGGGCTCCCTGCTCGGCGGGGAGCCTGCTTCTCCCTCTGACCCTCCCCCCTCTCATGTGCTCTCTGTCTCTCTCATTCTCTCTGTCTCAAATAAATAAATAAAATCTTAAAAAAAAATTGCTTATTAAAAAAAAAAAGATTCTCTCCCCCTCTCCTCTGCCCCTCCCCCACCATGCTTTTTCTCTCTTTCTCTCTCTCTTTCTAAAATAAATAAATAAATCTTTAAAAAATATATTTTAACTGACAGAAGTGGTAACATGCAGGGTGTTTGGTGGTGGTCACTAAGTGATGAGAGATGGTAATCAATCTCTTTAAACCTGTTTTATTATTTAGAAATTGGAGTTAAACTTACCATGTAGGTTTGTATGGGAATTATATTAAAAATAAGATAAAGTATTTTTCTCAGTGACTGGCATATGGCAAACTCTAAATAAATAGTGGTTAACACTATTTTAAATTAATTAAGACCTCTACCTTCTTTTACTTTAAAAACTGTCTTACTAATACTCATGATTTGGCCTAATGACACTATGCTAATTGGAGGCAGGCACAGCCTTATATATAAGTATTTTCATGTTCATTATGTGGCACATGGTAATGTTCCATAAAATTTATAAAATAAATGAACACAGTAGGTATGTAATACATTTTTATTAGAGGAACAAATAAATGAATAAATGAGTGAGTGCATGAATATCAATATCAATAGAAAAATATTAACTCTCCATAGAAGATTGTGTTGTGCCACTTACTGCAATAAAATAATCCATTGCATCAAGGGAAATTATCCTGGAGCTCCTCATGAGAAATCTCTTTGAACTGCGTTAAGGACAGACCTTGTCTCTCACCTTATCTGGGATTTTATCTGAAAATCTTACAGGCTTGTGTAGTATCAAATTTCAATTTATATAATATGCATTTAGCATTTTGCCATAAACAGAACTCATTAAAACAAACTGAGTGCATCAGAGAGGTTTCTACAGAACAAGGTGTTCCTTATAAAAGCCTGTGGCCTCTATAATTCTCTTCCTCTTCTGAATTGATGGGCTCATTCTGGGCAGCAACCAGAGTTCCAACTTGAATTTCATCATCTGTTGGTCTCAATCTTATCACAGCAGTTTGTTCTTTTAAAAGACATACATAAAATTGAAAGATAATATCATTTTCTTTTGCTTACAGGAAACACGCGTTGTGTTTCTCACTGAAAAATTCTGGCTCACATAACTCCTGATGTTACAACTGAACTCAAAGCCCATTCTTGGTTTGGAATTTTTTAAAAGCCTGATTGCGAGTTCTGCAGAAATCATGATTTAAAAAGTAAGAGCTCAGAACTTTGTGATGTTTTGTTGCTGGTTCAACAGCATCCAAGTTACCTCAGGTCAATATAAAGGAAATGACCTAAACCAATGATTATATTTGTGTGAAATCCGCTGGAGACAAGTAAATGATTTATGTCTAAATATTTTATGAGCCTAAAGGCAGAATCTGAGACATACAGTTTTGAAAAGCCAAAGCCATCGAAGAATTAATGCTGTAGTTTCTTTGGTCGCTCTTCTGGAAAGCCATCGAAAGATTATGGGCACACATCTGTGGCAGAGGGAAAAAAGCCACTAATGGGGCAGTGCCATATGCTTTCTTCATCTTGTATATGAGCTGAAAAATGGCCTTTGTTGAGTCTCATGGGATAAGTAGTTTTCAAACCCCAATCAGTGGAAGACTCAGCTTGTGGTCTGATGAGGGAAAATGTTCATTCACAAACTTATGAGTCAGTAATGACAGGAGGGACAGTGTGGTGGTTAGTTAGACCCTGACTACATTGAGGAGATTTTAGCTATGGTAAAACTAGTAAACTGAGGGCTCAGACTCCAGTGTGAGAGAATATTCAGCCGGAGTTTCTAAATTAGGGTATAGAAAAAGTTTGAGAATGACAATTATCACTCTCCATATTGGAGGAGGAGATTTTGTTTGCAGATTCATATTGGTGATGGAGGTGTGTATGACCATATTCCATCCTCATAGGATTGTTGTGAGCCTTAAATAAAATTATGAATGTAAGTCGCAGAGCTTATAATAAGTACCCAGCAACTGTTATATATATATGCAGTAAAAAGAGCCATTTTAGGCAAATTATTTAGATTATTTTTAAACACTACTCCAAATCAGCCATTCGATCTCAGACATCCATGCTCTACTGATTCTTATTTTTATAACAAGACAGAATGGATGAAAGAATTTCTGACACCTTAGGAGAGAATTACCTTTCATTCCACAAGTGTGAAGTCTCCTTAAACAGCACTAGGCGATTTCAGCAAAGTTGAAAACGATAATGCTGATTACTAGAACCAGAGCTCATTGCCAAATAGTGTGTCTGAGAGCCTACAGAAGTTACCTGCTAGCCTCATCTGCCTCAAAACCTCTCCTCTCCTCTCTCCCCCTTCCCACTACATCTTGCCAACTTTCTGTTTCTATTAGAAATGGTTGGCAACTTGAGAAAAAAGTTAAGTGTATTAAAGAACATGGTCAAGCTATGTGTTCTTTTCAAACTTTGAAGGGGTACATTTCAGAACACAGAAAATCAGAAAGAAGAGAAAACCTCATAAAGCTACATGAAGGGGAAAGGAAGATATGAACCGTCTTCAGAAATATGACTATAATTAGCATAGCATACACGCAAAAGTTTTCTCTCGCCTTTAGGTCAGTGAAAGACATTTTCTGGAAAGTGTCTAACGTTCTTTTAAGGATTCATTTATAATTTATATTTTCTTCTTATTTCTTCTATTGCTCAACTTACTTTCTTGGTAGTGAAAATTATTTCCAAATGTGTGAGTTTCTTTCAAAAGTTGAGATAGGATATCAGGTGGAGACGATAAAATGTCAACATGTCCCAAAGTTTCATGTGGGTTGATCCAATCTCAAAGGAGCAGTTCTTTCAATACAGTGTGAAATTGTTATGTAACTGTACCCTAATATTTTCATGTCCCTACTTGAGCTGTTGGACTAGAATCTTTTACTGATATTTCAAACTCAGCATGTATAAAATTGAACATCTTCCCCACCAAATCCACTCTACTTTTATTTCTCAGTAGGCAGCATCAATATCTTCCCAGCAATGTAGACTCATACTTAAGAGTCATCTTTGAGTCCTCCTTTCCCTCACTTCCCCATATTTAATTGACCATCTACATTCTATTAATTCTACCTTGACAGTGTTTCTCACATTATTGCTTTTCTCTTTTCCATTGCTGCATCTACTTTTCTAGCACAAGTCCTTAACTTTTTTTTTTTAAGATTTTATTTATTTATTTGACAGAGAGAGACACAGCGAGAGAGGGAACACAAGCAGGGGGAGTGGGAGAGGGAGAAGCAGGCTTCCCGCGAAGCAGGCAGCCCGATGTGGGGCTCGATCCCAGGACGCTGGGATCATGACCTGAGCCGAAGGCAGACGCTTAAGGACTGAGCCACCCAGGCGCCCCTAGCACAAGTCCTTAACTTCTGACCATCAATTCTGGGGTTTTTCCAACACCAACAACCAATACTCTTTTTTTTTTTCCCTATCAGTTTCTGCAATACTCTCCTGTGATGTCATAGAAAGATATTTGGTCTTTGTCCCCCATTCTTGGCATTCTTCCTAAATCCTTGGTATTTCCTGAGTGATAGGGTGATAGGAGCTTCTTTTGTTCTAACAAAGTGACTCTTGGTAGGACCCTAGGTAGCTTCAGGATGGGGGCTGGCCATTGGAAACACCAAGTCTTAATTAGAATCTTAGACCTTTCAGCCTCACCTTCCCAATCTCTGGTGAGGGGAGATGGGCTGAAGATTAAGTTAGTCACTCATGGCCAATGATTTACTCAATTGTGCCTATGTAATGGAACCTCCATAGAAACCCCTACATGATGGAGTTCAGAGAGCTTCTAGGTTGGTGGACACATCCACATGCCAGGAGGGTGGCACACTGCATCTCTAGGGTGACAGAAGCTCCTGGGAGCAGGACCCTTCCAGACCTTGCCCTATGTGTCTCGTTATCTGGCTATTCATTTGTATCCTTTAAAATGCCCTTAATAATACACCAGTAAATATAAGTAAAGTATGTTTCTCAGTTCTGCATTCTGTTCTAGCAAATTATCAGACCTGAAGAGGGGTATTGGGAACCATGGTTTTGTAGCCTGTCAGTCACAAGTATGGGGGAGGCTCAGGATTTGTGATTAGCATCTGAAGTGGGATCTTGTGGGACTGAGCCCTTAACCTGTGGAGTCTTCACTAACGTCAGTTAAGTAGAAGTATTGAATTGAATTGTTGAACATCCAGTTGGTGTCCAGAGAATCAGAGAATTGACTGCTTCATGTTTTGGAAAACACTCTAGAGTTGGTGTCAGAAGCGTTACATGAAAAAAACCCTTACCTTTTATTAATTTTTCAGCATCTAGTTGCATTCTTTTCCAATCTATCTACCTCATTGGTACTAATTGTCATCTTCCTGAAGGAGAGCTATGAACATGTCATTCCCTTGTTCAAAAATCCTACAGTATCTACCCTAAAAAGATTTGGGTAATGTTTAAAGTTCTTCCATGATACTTACATATGGTTCTAATTTTTATTTTTTAATTTTTTTTAAAGATTTTATTTGTTTATTTGTCAGAGAGAGAGAGAGAGAGAGAAAGACTGAGCAAGCAGGGTGAGCAGCAGGCAGAGAGAGAAGCAGGCTCCCTGCTGAGCAAGGATCCCGATGTGGGACTTGATCCCAGGACTGTGGGATCATGACCTGGGCAGAAGGCAGACGCTTAACCGACTAAGCCACCCAGGCGTCCATGGTTCTGATCTTTAAAATATGCATCATTTATTGAGCTTCCATGTCAAGAACAGGTGGAGGCTTCACCTGTGTTATCTTTTGTTCTCATTATTAGGTCTGTGTGGTAAGACTCTACCAATGATTCCCCCACTCCTTGACTTGAGTGGGATGCGTGGGTGTATTCTGGTTATTGGGAAGATGCAGTTGGTCATGGAGGCCTCCCATGCTGAATCAATGGAAGAGAGTTTTGAAATGCAACCAAGGAGAGAAGAAGCTCTTCTTTTAACACAAGGACTTGAAGTTTTGCTAGTTGGAGAGATATGAATCTCTTCGGTAGCTGCAGGGAGGCTCTCTAACTTGTTTCATGTTTTTGAGGATAACCAAAGAAAAACAAACCAAAGACCCAAACTCCAGCTCACACTGGAGGATTATCTTCCTTTCCTCCCCCATCCCGAGGCTTGATGCTTCCTCTTCTTCCCTCCCCAGCAGTGAAAACTGAGGGCAGGAAGGAAATGACTATGATTCACAACTTATGCTGGAAGAAAACAAAATTTCCCATGTGCTAAAGAAAGCTTATGAATAGCTAGCTGCTGGGGAAACTGCAGTGCCCACGAAGCGGGGAAGGGGGAAGGCAACATGATGAAGAAAGTGGAGACTCTGGGGGGAGAGAAAGTGATAGGAGCATAAGAAATAGAGAGAGGGTCAGTACGGGAAAATCTCCTAACTTAGGAAGCGTTCGTTTGAGCTGAGCAGCTCAATTCTATATTGTTTTCTATTTACTGTGGTAAAATATACATAACATAAAATTTACCATTTTAATCATTTTAAAAATGTTTAGTTCTGAGGCATTAAGTACATTTCTCATTGTTTGCAGCCATTACCACCATCCATCTCCAGATTCTTTTCATCTTTCCCAGCTGAAACTCTGTACCTGTTAAACACTAGCTCCCCATTTCTCCTAATGCCCAGCTCCTGAAATCATCATTCTTCTTTGTGTCTCTATGAATTTGACTTCTCTAGTTACCTCATGTGAGCGGAATCACACGATACTTGTCCTTTTGTGACTGGCTTATTTCACTTAGCATAATGTCTTCAAGGTTCATCCATGTTGTAGCCTGTGTCAGAATTTTTCCTTTTTAGGACTGAATAATATGCTACTATATGTATATGCCATATTTTGTTTATCCATTCATCTGTGGATGGACATTTGGCCAACTCTTTATTTCTTTATAAGATAACTAGAATAGAGTGTGAAATGCCACCCCCCTCCCTAAGTCTGTGTCATTTGGGTTTTATCCCTGGAACCTTGAGCATAGACAGGGCTTCTTGAACTTGGCTTGGAATATTCTGTGTGGGATGACAGAAACTCCTCACTATGCCTAGAGGCCAATTCAATAGTAGGTTACTGGGACTCCTTCATTTTTGTGTGAGAAAGCTGAGCTAGAAAAAAAAAAATAATGCCAAGTCTCTTATGCATCTTCTCCTTCCCCGGCCTCCCTATCCCTCAGACTTGCCACCCTAAGGCCAGAAGTGAGGACCTTAAGACTCGGATGCAACTATTTTACAGAAGATCCTAAAGCTCTCAACACCAGAGTCAGTAAGTGGCAGAGTTAAGAGTTGAGCCGAAATCTGTCTGTGTCAACACTCATAATATTTCCATCATAGTATTACTTTTACCTTGAGGTGGCAAGACTCTAAATTAGAGAGGGGGTGCCTGGGCCAGGAAAGAGAGGTTACGCGGATGGCAGGGAGGGGGTGAAATGCACAAGGAAGGGGATGTGTTGTATATAAAAATGGCAGCACTTCTGACTTTTAAGTGTTCAGGCTACAGCTGCTTTCACATTTCTCCCTCTAATGTATTTCTATCTTAATCTTAAAAGTCATTATGAGAATATGGCACCTTAAAAACTGTGAAATAGTATGAATTGTGGAGGGATGCCCAAAGGAAACAACTGTTCTTTCTCTCTTGCCTCTTCTCCTTTACTGGCTTTCATTTTACAACTCCTCTATGTACACCCACGCTCTCATCAAACTGACCTGGTTGCTGTTCCTTCAACATTCAATTTATTTTCTCTATCTCCATGTATTTGTTTGAAATATCTCTACCTAGAATGTTTTCCTTTATTTCTGTCTTTGTCATCAGAATACATGGGCCTGAATCCTTGCTTGAAACCTCTGTGCTCTAAGTAAAAATGATCTCTCTAATGAACACACAATTCTTATAGGGAATTTCCCAAAGTCTGACATGTATTATGGATATAGCACATCTATATATTTCCTCACTTCAGATTATAAGCGCCTAAAGGGCAGGGACATATTTCATTATGTCAAGGTATAATTTTCAAAATAGTGAAATAATGGCTCTTATACCAATGAAAAATGAACATGTGCCAAAAATTATTTAAGTCATTAATGAGAGAACCAGTAAGACGTTAAAAGTGTTTCAAATAAGAATTAGATTTACAGAGATATAGGTTCTTCACAGGACAAAACTAATTTGCATTGGCAGGAACAGAAATTATTTACATTGTTAGCAGTTTTCTATATCTTCACTTCTGTCTTCCCAGAGTTGCAAAACACTAGTCAACCAAAGAGAGTCAAAGGTCACAACTCCATACAATCAGATGACCCCTAGAGGGTCTTCCTGCTAATACCCAGGGCTCCCTTGAAAGGACATCCGGAAGTACCTCCCGGCCAACTCCAAGTCTTTGATAAATTTTCCTCATATTATCCATCTTCATTTCTCATAAGATGCCAAGAACCAGTGCCTTGTAAAGACCATACTAGAAAACAATAAATCACTGAATAAATATGATTACTGCGGTGTAGAAAATATAAAACAAAAAAGCCCCACAATTAGATAACTCCTTGAAGTATATTTATTATATTCTCTGATAAACCTAGGCCATATATTGAATTCTAAGCTTTAACTTTAAGGTTTAACTTATCAGGCCTTTAACTTGAGAATGATTTTTAGTAGTATTTGAAAACTCTTAGTTTGAAAACTGGGCATGGGTAAACCCAACTCATCTGGCTTTAATTACCTTAGCCGGGACATAGTGAATTATGATGGTCAATGAAAATTAACACTGATTTCTAGGGAATAAAAGAAATCATGCTCTGGGCAGTTGCAAAATATCTTATTTTGATCGTTATAACCTTAAACAATCTAGTTCTCTCAACAGATTCAGTGAATAAGCTTCTCTGATGTTAGCTTACTTGTGGCTTCTCAAAAATATTTGATCACAGGAAGTCCTTTAATTGTACTACTTATTAAAACAAAATGGTACACAATTTGGAAAGCCTACACGTAAAATAAAAAATGAAAAATATTTTGTCCTAGAAAGTATGAAACTAAGATGATTCTTTCATTTAAGGAATATTTATAGGCCTACTATTTGCCGGGCAAAAACTTTTTAAGACTTCAAATGTATTCTGAGGGTGGAAATGGGAAATAATCTGATAAATAGGAAGCTATAGTATCACGTCCCATCCAACATGATTAATCCTCTCTCCACAGTGTTGCTTTCCTGGTACGTGGAGAAAAATGCCATGAGTCAGTGTAGAATTTATATGATACAGATTCAGTTGAGACTAAAGGCAGAGGTACCAAAGAGACCAGGTCAGCATTAAGCCTTATGTAGGACCAAACTAATTTCTACAATTAGTCCAGCTAAAAGTTACTTAACTCATGAGCAGAGAATCTAAGGTTATTGGCTCAAAGCTTAAGAGGAAAATTCAGATTAACTGGCTAAAGTTTCCAGAAACTTCTCACAACTGACTTCCTGCCAAATTGTGGGTGGATATGCAGACCTGGTCAGACATGAAAGTGGCGACTCCTCTGTGCAACTAGGTTCACATTTCCCTGAGTGTTATCAGTGATGCCACTGCACTGATCTGTCCATCTAACTAACCATTTTAGGAGCCAGAGAACTTTCCCAGGAGCTGGGGCCACGTGTCACCTTCACAAATGATAGTCTTGGGAATTGTTTCTAGTTGATGGTGATGGTAGTGGTTGGGCAGGTGCTCTAGCCTGCAGCAAGCTAATCAGCTTCCAAACAGCCATAGAGGGGCAGCAGGCGAGGCCGTAGGTACAGCTTATTGTAAAAAGCCCTGGGAGAAGCCTTGAAGCAAAAGGAAGAGAAGTGCAGACAAATGAGGGGCAAATTCTGCTGTGGAAGCCTTGAGATTCGTCATTGCCGCTGGAATTCTGCCATGGGGGAAAAGAAATCCATCTCTGCTGGATGAGAAGAAAATGTTGAATTTAACTCATCTTACATCCTAAATTACCATTAGCGTGGTCATCAACAGTGTGTAATTATTGAGTGTCTGCTGGATAGGTGCCCTTTAACTAGAGAATATGCAGCCTTTATAAACCACAGAAAAGCGATCAAGACTTTCTAGGAGATTTAACAGAGAAATGAGTAGTCGCATATTAAACATAAACAAAAATTGAATGTAAATACACGCATCCATGTAAAATGAATGCATATTGATAGCCAGATGGCTATTTTAGCTTTGAATTAGTGTCCAGACTGGAGATGATACATTCAAATTGAGAACAAGTAATAATCAGTTTATATGGAAAGCAATATAATTTTTAAAAAGCATTTCATAATCTTTTTTAATAGTTAATGAACTAATACTGGGAGGTTAAGCTCATGAAATAAATTATATTTAATACAAATCCACCATGAAACTGTCTTAGGTCCTTAGAGTACTATGTTCTTTAAATGCAGAGCATTATTATGACACCTTGCTTCCCACCAATGATCTCATGGATCTCTGGGACTACTTAGATAACAATGACAAACATACATTGCTTAATATCTGTAGGCTCTCTAGCCTCTTACTTGTAGGCAAACTCTTTGGAAATGAAAATATTAAGAACAAAGTGAACTACAGTTATAGTCTTTTTCAGAATTCTGAAATCAGAGAGGGAGACGAACCATGAGAGACTATGGACCCCGAGAAACAATCTGAGGGTTTCAGAGAAGAGGGAGGTAGCAGGGTGATGGGTATTGAGGAGGGCATGTGCTGTGATGAGCACTGGGTGTTATATGTAACTAATGAATCATTGAACACTATATCAAAAACTAATGATGTGGGCGCCTGGGTGGCTCAGTCATTAAGTGGCTGCCTTCAGCTCTGGTCCTGATCCCAGGGTCATGGGATCGAGCTCTACATCAGGCTCCCTGCTCAGCAGGAAGCCTGCTTCTCCCTCTCCCACTCCCCCCACTTGTGTTCCCTCTCTCTGTCAAATAGATAAATAAAATCTTAAAAAAAAAAAACAACTAATGATGTACTATACAGTGGTTAACTGAACATAATAAAATAAATAAATTAAATATATGTGCGGCCAAAACGAGCACAGTAAATTAAAATAAATAAGTAAATAAAAGAATTCTGAAATCTCTAAACTTTTTGACAAATTAACCCAAATGAGATTCAAACAAGAAGCAGTTTAGAGAAAAAAATATCTGCCTTTTGGAGAAGGAGAGCTGCTTTCTTTGATTTGAAATCTTGCTTCCCTCTGTGTGGGAGTGCTACCCCTGGCCTTCGTAGCATCCTTGCCCTCCTCTGGCTCTATCCCAGGCCTGGGGAAAGGCCATAAGCCTCTGTCACCCCTGTCCATGGGCACCCAGGTGGGCAAGGTTAACTAAGTGTAGGCCCACTCTTTACTGCCACCACCACCACCACTAATAGTTTTCTCACAATTGATTACACAACTTGGTGTGTCAAGGGTGTTACTACGTAGGCAATATGACCTTTCCCAAGGTTCAGAGAGACAGCACCCGAGAAGCTAAAACACTCATAGAGGACCCCTCTTGGACACATCCATGTTTCTAATCATGCTTCATTTTTTCTGACTTCTTCCCTGAAAATCTTTACCTTCCTTTTGGGAAATCATGCCTCTTAACTACAGAGGTTGATCTCCTCCCACAATTCATTCTTCTCTTCACGAAAGCGCGTTTTCCCAAATCTGAGTCGTTCATTTCAAAGTAACATTCTGGGTGGGTGAGTGGGTGGGTGGGAGGTGGGGAGTCAATGAGCTGTGCCGACACCCCTTAAGTAGCTTGGTAACGGCCAGAATGGATATGAGTCTTCCATAAGAGCAATGTCAGTCCATGGAATGGCAGTTGTGCATGGAGGAATACTTAAAATACACACACACACAAGCTCCCAAAGCACATCCTAATTCTGATAGATAGTAAATTCCAATCCTGTAACAAAATAGAGAAACATTTTTCTCATCCATAACCAAATTAATACTTCACAGTTTTTAGGTTAAGCAGAAAAAAATAGTGTTTTCCTTCTTCCCTTGTTTCCAATTTTTTTTTTTTTTTAATGGCCCTACTGAAGCTCTGAGATTCCTTCAGCTTCTCTTGAAGGGAGAGAGGAGAAGGTTTTATTCTTCAAGGTACCTTTTATTCTTCCAGTAGCACAATGACTCAGGAGATTCATTATTCATTCATTAATTCCTCATTCATTCACTGATTCATTTAACAGACATTTGTTAATACTACTATGTGCTACTTGGTACTTGGGGGATTATATAACTATAAACAAGATATGCTCAGTCTGCAAATATCTCATAGTGTAGTTAACTATGATACCATGTGAAGAGTGCTATAGAAGGTGCTAGGTGGGAATGGAGAAAGTTGCAATTAAATTTTCCTTGGAGAGTCATGGTCTTATTTCTCACTTATTTCTATTGATAACGGGAAGTAACAATTCAGTTGTGAAAGAGAAAAATGTTTCTTTTCCTTTTGTATTTGTACTGCACTATGTCTCAGAATTAATATTTGGTTTTTGGAGCTATGTGTGTCCCTTTTGACAATCCTGTGTGTTCAGCTGGAAGAAGAAATTGGCACGCCTTCAACTTAAGAGTGATGGGTAATGGCACAATGGAAGATGCTCCCACCTGGGTAGATTCTGAAACATCTTCATTTTATCTTAGGGATTAGTGATTCACACAGCGTGAGTCTCAGTTTATCTCATCAGCTTCATCCTTGCAAAAAAGCTGCTTCCTGGGGGGTCACTCAGTTAAGCCTCTGACTCTTGGTTTCAGCTAAGGTCATGATCTCAGGGTCATGAGATGGAGGCCCATGCAGGGCTCTGTGCTCAGTGGGGAGTCTGCTTCCCCTTTCCCTCAGCACCTCCCCGCCCAACCCCTCTGCCCCTGCTCACACACTCTCGCTCCCTAAAATAAATAAAATAAAATCTTAAAAAAAAAAAAAAGCTGCTTCCTGGGCTGCTCATACAGCCACTTTCCCATAACTGTAACTCCCCTGGGCCTCCTGCTCTTCTGGGTCCACAGCTATCAAAGGCCGGGGGAAAGGTCAGTGATGGTATGAAAATGTGAAATCCATTCATCCATTCATCCTTAAAATAATTCCTGAGAGTTTGCTATGGGACAGGCACTGGAGCAGGTTCTGGAGATACAACGTGTAGTAGTAACAGAGATATTGCGGCAGACTGCTCCCTGTCCCCATAGCTTTAATCTCCCCTTCTTCCCTAGGATAGGTGATTACCAGCTAAAGACTACATTTCCTAGATTTTTTTGTAAGTGCTTGTGGTCCTGCGACTAAGTCAGGGTTGATGAGTTGGGAGTAGAAGCAATGTATGCTCCTTTAGGGGTCTTACCCTTTGAAGTATTGAACTTGTGCCACTGCTTTGGTCTGACAGGGAGATAGTAAGAAATTGTCAGTTCCCTTCACTTAGAGGTGGAAGCCATGCGTTGAGGAAAGGAGCGCCATCCTACCAGCTCCACCTTGCCCTTGTGTGGAATGTTATATGAACGGAAAATAAGCTTGCGACTTGTATAAGTTCCATTATTTGAGGTTCTCTTTGTGCAAGCATTTTAGTCAGTACCTTAATTAACACAATCCCTGCCTTCATGGATCTTACAATCCTCAGAGAAACTTAGATGTTCAACCAACTAATCTCAAAATAAATATATCATTACAAACTGAGATAAAGTTCTGTAAGAAAAGAATGTGGTGTTAAAAGAGCATAAAATGAGGAGATCTGACTTAGTCTGGGGGGTCAGGGAAGACCGCAGAAAAAGCAGGAATGAAATGAACATCAGAGATGTATTGGGTGTAGTATTTGACAACTTGTAAAACAGTGATTTTATAATAAGCCTTTTCAAAGGCCATAACCTAAATACTTTTCTGCATAAATTTCTCAGCCTGATGTGGTCCTTGGACTTGAGGGAGCAATTACAAATGTTAGTATATATAGAATAATCAAGTGAGGTAATACAATAAACTGAAAAGTATCTAGCATCACTGAATTAGAATGAAGTACCAAACAATAGTGTCCAGTAAGCTGTGTAAGCTCTAAGTCTTATAAAAAGGAAAACGTCTTAAATTCTTACCAGACCAACATTACTAGTATTTAAATTATAATGCTCAGCTTAAAAAGAAAAAAAAGGCAGGGAAAAATGTTTCTATAAGGTAAATCAACATAGACAAACATATAAGGACAGCTGAAGTACATAAAAAATCCAAACAGAAACTACAAGCTATTTCTCTTATTAAAGAAAAGAAGGAAGTTGTTTTTGGTTTAAATTGTTGGCTTGTTGTCCACAGTGATCAAATACAACTGAAGGACTGTGCAACTGTCTATTCGCTTCATGTACACTTGGAAGCAGAGACTAATTACAACTAATAGTGTGTACTGACAAGGAAAGACACATAAAATACAACAAATGCTTCATTGAAAAACAGGAGACACTTTTCAAATGATAGACACATAAGCAACTTTAATAAAGTGATGCACAAATATGCCATTTTACAAGCAACACTGCATTGCTGAATCACATCCAGATACAAGAATAAGAAATCCAGTAGGGAGAGACCAACACATGGATTAAAAGCTGAGCACATCTGATTACTCCGGTTTAATTCCATTGTGGTCCGAGAGCAGACACTGTATGATTTCTATTCTTTTAAATTTGTTAAGATATATATGATGGCCCAGAATGTGACCTATCTTGCTCAATGTTCCACGTGAGCTTGAGATGATTATTCCATATAGAATATTTATTTCTGTTATGCCCAACATGGGGATAATTTGAACTTGGAACCATAGAAGATTGACTAGATCCCTAATATTAATCTAGAAGATAACTACTCAATCACATCTGGTACCAACATTAAATACAACAAAAACTAGTGATTTTGGTAAAGAGTAGCTAATTACTCCATATTACTTTACATATTACAATGTTATCCCATATTATTCTATGATGGAGCAATCTGTTCTTCCTAAAACTAAGTTGCAATTATGTGGAAGACATCATACACA
Source organism: Mirounga leonina (assembly GCF_011800145.1). Classification (NCBI taxonomy): domain Eukaryota; kingdom Metazoa; phylum Chordata; class Mammalia; order Carnivora; family Phocidae; genus Mirounga; species Mirounga leonina. Next base: position 34,497,142 of record NW_023270415.1, on the reverse strand, counting down.
CACACACACACACACACACACACACACACACACATATATATATATACACATATAAAACTATGACATTTGTAAAAAAGTACTGCCTTGGCTAATTAGTTCACATGCTAAAATAAATCTGATTTGCATTTAGTGCCTTAAGGACAAAAGAAAAATATTCATTGTGAGGAAAAAAGTAGCATGAAAAATGAATGGTTAAAAGTATTGATAGGGAAATAGTCATGAACATATTTCTTTTCCATATAAATGGAAAATTCTACCGGAGGATATAATCTTAATAATGATTATGATGATGAAATTTTCACTTCATTAGAAGTTACTGGAAATGTTTTCCAAGAGAGTTCTGATAATTTAAACAATCTCTTTTGAGAGGAAATAGTTTAACTTTATGTTTCAACTACCTCATTGTATAAAGAGGAAGAATATGTGTTTCTGGAAAGCTGACTTTTGAAATAGGAAAGAAGAAACTTCAAAGAATTCATTGTTAAATATTACCCTCATCTATTCTGATAATAAAAGTCATATCTAATTCAAGTTGAATAAACATTAATATCATGGTTCAGTTATGACAGTTCTATAGAAATAAAAATTTATCATTTAGAAGATGAATTGTGATACTATCTTAAGTGGAAAATAGAAAAGCTAGTAAAAATAGGAATGTTTGTTCGAGAAGCATCACATCTTTTAATATGCATCCTATTTAAATACTATTTTATCATTTTCAAATCATTATCACAGGTACCACCTTGTTTTGAAATTTATAATATCCATGTGAGAACAGGGTGTTTATTGAGCACCTACCCTGTGCCAGGTACTGATAGGCACTGAGAATATGATGTTGGGCCAACAGATAGAGTCACTGACCTTTTAGAATTTATAGTTTCCTGGGAAAGAAGGGCCAATAGATTTGATATAGGAGGAAGTATGACATATTAGAGCAACTTAAAGTTAGCTAGTGTGCTGAAAGCACAGAATGCTAACGGGAGTCTGAGGCTGAAGAGAGAGATAAGCAGTGCCCTAGTAAACTGGTTCTCCCAGGGGAAAAAGAAAACCCTGCTTCGTAGCATTTGCCAATTTCTCCTATCGCATCCCAGTTTAAATTATCAACCTTCCAAAAATCGGTTTGCAAAATTCTGGAGAACTTAACCATCTGTATGCCATTGCCAGCCAGTATGAGCCCGCTCCCACATACCGCTTTTCTCACACAAGAGCCAGATGATCCAGAGCCTTATATGCTGTGATAAGGAGTTTATTACCTTAAGGAACAACAGAAAGCCATATAGCTTTGGCTGTAGTATGAAGAAAAGATTGTAGAAAAATATGATAGGATGTCATGAAATAACTTCTGTTGCAGGGTCCTGCGAAAGATGATGATGGCTTGGACAAGGGTGATGGCAAGGAGAAAGAGAAGTAGGAAAAACTCAAGATATATTTTGATGGGAAAATCAACAGGACTTAGTGATGGACCAGGGCATAACAAAGAGAATGGTCTGTAGTATAACTTACAGTTTTCTGGCTTGCAAAACTGAATGGGTGGGTGGGTAGTGGTATCAAGATAGAAAACCCTGGGGGAAAACCAGCTTTGGAGGGAAAAGATCATGAGATCAGTTTTGGGCTTGGAGATTGTGAGTTGCCTTTTAGATCTCCAAGTCAAATGTTGAGTGGGTAGTGAGATATGTAGATTTGGAGATTAGAGGAGGTCTGGGATAAAGATAACCCTTTGGGAGTCAAGGTTTCAATTAGATGATGATTGACACCATGAGCTTACATCATTGTCTAGGAAGAAAATACAGAGTGAGAAAAATGAGGACACCTAGGAGTAAGCCTTGAGGACTACAGCATTTAAGGGGCCGGCAAAAGAGACTGAGCCAGCAAGGGAACACCATGGCCAGAGAAGTAGGAGGAAAGCCATGAGAGTAGGGTCACAGAAGCCAAGGGCAAGAGTGCTTCAGGATGGACAGAGAGGGCAATATTGCTGAATGACAATTCAGGGAGTAACTTATCCAAACTCACCCTGGGGATGGAGAACCAAGCATTCTTAAGTCCGTGTTAGTTAGGAACAAAATCTCAACCTATTCAGATCAAACAGAAAGAAAGATTATTATAAGGGTACATAGATCTCATTGAGGAATGAAGAAAGGATCTGGGATTGATGGGAATCAGAACCAAGAGATAATTTTTATTATTCATCATTTTGATTATCATATTATATTTAATATATGATTAACATTATATGTTTACCATGGGTCAGACACTGCTCAGTACTTCACAGATATCTTTCTTTTGATTTTAATGACAACACTATGAGAATAATGCTACTCTTAACTCCATTTTATGGATGAGAAAATTGAGATTTAAAGAGGCTAAGTAACTTCTGCAAGGTTACATTAGTTGATAGGGAGCGAGGGCTCCAACTTAGTTCTGATTCTGAAACTTACACTCCTGAACATTATATAAGGGAGCAATGATCAAGGTAGCTACTCCCTCCATTGTCCTCTCTTTCAGGGTCCCACGGGCACTTCTGCTTCCCTCTGTGGGAATGCTCCACTTCTTTTCAGTGGCTGGCTCCCTCAGTTACAGCTTGCACATGGCCCAACATAGTCTCAGCCTCTACTCTGGGAGCTCAGTCTCTACGCATCTCAATTCCAAACTCCACAAAAGAATCTGATCAGTCAAGCTCATCTAGGACATACAGGGAAGTCAGGTGCCCCTTTAAGATCCAAACAGCTGTGGTCAGGGATTGAGGTCACAAGGACAGGAGGGATTTGGGGCAGGGACTTTTAGTTCAAAGGGAATGCAGAAACAGATTGCTGTCTGGGATACACTCTCCAGTTCTGTCTTTCGTATCTTACCTTTCTCTTGGGTCTTTTTCCTAAACATATAAACATGTTCCTCTCAGTATTACTTGAACACTTCTAATGATGATAAATGACAGAAGCCCAGCTAGAATTCACTGAAGCAGAAAGGGGGAATTTTATTATAAGGATCCTGATGATCTCATACAGCTCAAGGGAAAGAATATTGCTGGATGTCAGGAACAACCAGAAGCAAGGATCTAAATGTTGCTAGGACTCTGATCTTCTTTTCTTTTTTTCTGTCATTTTTGTACCTTTATATTCCTCTTAATCTTAATCTTGGCTTCATTTGTCTTTCTCGTTACAGGTTGCTTTCCAACACATGATTAAAAACATGGCTGCAAACTTATTTTTAGTTTCAATCACTGGAATGAAATTGACTCGATACTCCCTCTGGTATGAAATCTAAAAATCCCATGGTAGAGATACTTTGGCTTATTTGAGTAACTTAGCCATTCCTCATTTTTCAACTCGTTCATGAAGTTGGGTTCTTCAGATCAATTTTGATTAAATTTACCCTCGACCAATTAACCTGGACAAAGAAATAGGTCATATAAGAATATAATATCTCAAAAAACCATAAAAACTGGGAGGAGGTGGGAAGAGGAATCAGTTTCTAGAAGAAGAAGATTGCTCCATTGTCCTCTTTCTCATGACTGGCTTCCTGCCCTTCAGACTGCACAGAATGAACCCCATTCTCAAGAGAGCTGAGCTAACTGTGGTCTTAACCTCTTACCATTCTTTTCACAGGCCAGCTTGTTGAAAGTGGAATCTATATTCCTCTTCATTTTCCTTATCATAATGTCAGAATATCTATCTACTGTAGTTTGACTCACATGTTCACCAGGTAAGAAATTACTTTTGCCAAGGCTGTCACTGACTAACAATAAACACTTTTTAGTCCTTCTCTTATAAGAACTCTCTTCAGTTTATGTCATTATTCACCAGTTCCTATGTGGCAGAGACTTCCAGTTGCTTCCCTGGACCCATTTCCCCCTTCTTCCTTAGTAAATAAAATAGAGCACCATTTTTAGCTGGACTCATGGTTGCCCAGAATATGATGTGCCTTTTCTAGTCTCCTTTGAAGTCAGATGTGGCCATGTGGCTAAATTCTGCCAATGGATTGGAAGTAGAAGTGTTGTACAAAATATAGAGTAACTATCTTAAAAGGGAGTGGTGCTCCCTTCTTCAGTATGTCCCCCTTCGCACTGGGCTGAATCTTGGACAACCAACTTAGACTATTAAGATGCTGAGTAGAATAGAGAAAGAATTGGATGATAATGGGGCCCCTGCCTAGCACCAGCTGTCTAACTTCACATCTAGCCTACATGAGAAAGAACTGTAACCTGCAGCTAAGTCTAATCCTAACCAATACATATGCTTTCTTGAAACTCCCCTCTCTTCCCTCTGTTTACTTTCTCTGATTTCTGTTCCTTACTGGTCTTCCTATTATTCTTGAATTCCTGCTCAGTCTTTTCCTTGGTCCGTCCCCCTTAATTGTCTCCAGGGTTCCATCCTGAGGCCTATGCTTATTCTAAATATTCTATATGTGAAACCTCATAAATATCCACACTTTGATAGCTAAATTGTATTTTTGACTCAGAAATACAAGTCTCTCGTCTTTCTATCTTCTCTTGACTGCTGACCCAGCACTTGACCTCTGAACACTTTGACCTTCTGAACATTCTCTTCATTAATTCCACATCTCCTTTAGTTCCTAGACTATTGCCTGAGAAAGAAGACTGAATTTCCCCGGACCTCCCTTTTCTGCTCTACTGTGGTGGTCTTCGAGCTGGTATTCTCTTACTCAGACTCTCCTCCACCTTACTGCAGAAGTAGATTTTCTTTTTTTTTTTTTTTAAGATTTTATTTGTTTATTTGACACACAGAGAGAGAGCAGAGAAGCAGGGGGAGCGGCAGGCAGAGGGAGAGGGAGAAACAGGCTTCCCGCTGAGCAAGGAGCCCGATGTGGGGCTCGATCCCAGGACTCTGGGATCATGACCTGAGCCAAAGGCAGACGCTTAACCACTGAGCCACGCAGGTGCCCCAAAGTAGCTTTTCTAAAACCAACCTTGATCGTGTCACTTCACCAAGCCATAAATCATTTAGACTCTCCATTATCTAAGGCATTTAGTCCATTCACCGTAATGTTTCATAATAGAAACTTCAGGGACTTACCTTTCTCTTCAGACTTATTTTCGGCAACTTCTCCTTCAGATTCTGAAACTCCAACAATAACAAATATTCACAGCTCCCAAATGAGCTGTGCTGTCCTTTTCTTCTATCCTTTGCTGGTCCTGCATGTTTTAAAAATGCGCTTTTTTCTATAGAACATGCCTCTCTTCCCCTGTTATATAACAAATTCCCATTGATCCTTTAAGACCCAACTCAAATAGTTTTTCTTCTAGGAAGCTTTCCCTGACATCTTCAGGTGTATGTAGATTGACACTTTCCTTCAAAGCTTCTAGCAATTCCCTAAGCAATGCATAAGCCTGAATTGTATTTCTTATGATGCAAGTTACGTTACTTACACACCTAGGTCTTGGTCTGGAGTACGAGCTTATCTTTTTATGCTTGGAATTTTGTCTTCTCCCTGGCATACTGTAGGTACTTACTGAAGTGTTGAGGTTATTTATTCATTTTAAAAGATAAAAATATAGGAAAATCAATGTTCTGTGATAACTACATCAATCTAGAGCCTGATTATTAGCTCACCACCAAAGTGGGGTTGCTGCTCGGTGCACAATAATTCTCCAAGTGGCTCTGACTGTCCTGTCTTTACTTCCATTCTTCCCCTTATTCTTGGCATTGGCTGTGCTGTTAATCCAAAGCTAGAGATGCTAAATCTAGCTGGGCCCAGAGGATATTCCCTCCCCAGACATTTGCAAATAAGTCGAGATATATAAAAACTGAAGGTTCTCAGAGCTGAGTCATTTGATATGAGTGTCCTGGAGAGAGGGTTCAGGAACAACCAATCCCCATGATTTTCCTGCCTCTGCTCTGATTTCTGTTCTCTTCAAGGTCGATGAATCCTGTCCTTCCTTTGATGTTGAGAGCAACCCTTTTAACAAATTCTCCTGCTTCATTTGGATTAGCCAGTCAGTTTCTTTTGCTTGCAAATAAAAGAATCTTAACCAGAGTACCCATTAGAAAAGTACTAAGGACTGCGGATGCCATTGGTAGATTCTCTGTTCTGTGGGTTAATGATTAGGTTCTCTTAACGCACACAGTGAAGCTCTTTGAGCATACAGATTTGATAGCCCCTGAAGGGATTAGATTGAACAGAAGAAAAGGTAGGAAAATACACAGTAATCTTCTACAAACCATATCAACTCAATTTAAATCTTTTTTTTTTTTTCCTTCTCAGGTGTCCCATTTTCACGTTTTTTATGAAAAGAATATTTTTTTTCCCCCTTCAAGAAACTGAATTTCCACTTCGAATTTAAAATGCCATGTCAAGGTAGTAAAGGATTTTGGATTAAACTGTTCCTAGAGATTAAGTCTACTTTCCCTCAATGCCAGTTAAAATGACACAGTCTGACATAATTAGTATCTGACGTTTCCATAGCAGCTGGCACTAAGCAGCTTTCCTTGCTAATTAGCCTGACAGCGCCCTGTGAAATACCTTCTACCCAAAGATGATATGGCCCCTTTGTAAACATAACCTCATATGACAGGAAACCAGAAAAGCAAAATTTATCCAGATGAAACAGAAAGGGGAAACGCATTCAGCCAAAGTGTTAAATCCAAGCTGAGAACTGGCAGAACCCTGGGAAGAAAATATTCTCTCCTATTCTGTTATCACACACTCAGTGGAATACATAATAATCAGAAGGAATTAAAGGCTTGGTTTTATAATGCAATTTGGCAACTGGCATCTCCACTAGCCACAAGTCTTTACGTACAGACACAGACATTATTTAATACTGATTTAGAGGACATATCAGTCTGCTGATTCAGCCCCACCACTTCCTGTCAACAGGAATGTTAATATAAAAACTCTTCACGTACCCAGCAGTTATTTAACAAAGTAATCTCGGCTCTCAGGAAATAGAAAATAATCCGTCAAGCCAAAGGGTTTATTGAGAATTCAAAGCTACATCACAAAGCCAGGTATTAAAGTTTATGCTGAGCTCTAATTCCTCTTCTTTTAGACCTAATTTGAGCCGGTATAAAAGTTTAGTTTTATTGCTCCCAGTTAGGTGAGCAGCAAATCAGGTTCAATGGAAAGACACTAGAGAAAAATGAAAAAAAAAAAATTCTATTACACTGACAGGGAGAGAAGGAAAGTTATAGAAAAAGCGACCCCCCCCAAGTACAAAACATGTACTTGTCTGGAGTCACTTCACAGAGGGGCGGGGGTGCACGGCTGGCTCAGTTGGTAGAGAATGTGACTCTTAATCTCAGGGTCCAGAGTTCAAGCCCCATGTTGGGTATGGAGCCCGCTTAAAAAAAAATAACAACAAAGAAGGGCAAATGGGCTTATTCAGTTTAGCAGCCCCTGAGGCAACACTTGTGTTATTATTATTTTGCCTTTTTTATGACTTTTTATATTCTGAAAATTATAATGAAACATATTTACTTTCTAACAGCAGGTTTTTTAGAAGGGAAGTATAAATTTAATTCTTGAACACAAGTGAATACTGTGCACTGAAAGTAAAACACACGTATATACAGCCCTCAAAGGGAGGGCTGTGGAGAGGGTGCTTGCATTTGAGTAGGCTCTGGTGTGGGGACTTGCCTGTAAGTGTCGGGCAGGAGGCTCAGGACACAGCGAGGTGTACCCACGTAGTGGGGCACGTTCAGGGTGCTGTTGGGTCTGAGGACACCTTCATCTTCCTGGTGCAGGGAGGTGCCCCAGGTCCCTAAGGACTAGGCAAGGGCAGGACTCTACATGTCCAGGTTCCCCGGACCTCTCTTCAGTTCACCTTTGGGCTCCACAGACACTTTCTAAAAAGGCAAATCATAAAAATATAAATTATGAAAACAAACAAAAAATGGAGGTAGAGGTAGTAGGAGAAAGTATCTTGAACCATCAAGAAGGGTTTATATCCAGTGTGGAGTCTTCTATTTAAGAGGGTAGGGACATATTTGCCTAACTTCCTATTAGAATTGGTGATAGGACTGAGCTGAGGCATGGGGAGGGGAGGAAACTGAAAAAGGGGAACGATGAGTCCACAAAAACAAAATAGGAGACATGACCATGGGCAAGGGGGCAGCAGGCCGTGCACTGATGGGAGAAATGGGAAAGGAGAGCCAGGCAGAGTAACTGGAACTGCAAGGCAAGCACATGATCTGCTCTAGGAGTTTGGGGAGGGGAGGCCTTGGGTTGGAAGCAGAAGAAAGTACTGTACAAAAGGGACCATCCAGAGTTGTGCAGGTTGATGTGGGAGGAAATGGTCCTCATTTATTTTAATTAATTAATCTTTAGACAACTGTAATCTGGGAATAAAGTAGAATTACTTTAGTCATATGTCTATATCTGTAAATATTAAGTAGCAAATGTTTGACTTTTATATTATTTATTTATTTATTTTTATTATATATTTTAAATTTTTTATTGTTATGTTAATCCCCATACATTACATCATTAGTTTTAGATGTAGTGTTCCATGATTCATTGTTTGCGCAAAACACCCAGTGCTCCATGCAGAACGTGCCCTCTTTAATACCCATCACCAGGCTAACCCATCCTCCCACCCCCCTCCCCTCTAGAACCCTCAGTTTGTTTTTCAGAGTCCATTGTCTCTCATGGTTCGTCTACCCCTCCAATTTCCCCCCCTTCATTCTTCCCCTCCTGCTATCTTCTTCCTTTTTTTTTTTCTTAACATATATTGCATTATTTGTTTCAGAGGTACAGATCTGAGATTCAACAGTCTTGCACAATTCACAGAGCATACCAGAGCACATACCCTCCCCAGTGTCTATCACCCAGTCACCCCATCCCTCCCACCCCACCCCCCACTCCAGCAACCCTCAGTTTGTTTCCTGTGATTAAGAATTCCTCATATCAGTGAGGTCATATGATATAGGTCTTTCTCTGTTTGACTTATTTCGCTCAGCATAATACCCTCCAGTTCCATCCACGTCGTTGCAAATGGCAAGATCTCATTCCTTTTGATGGCTGCATAATATTCCATTGTATATATATACCACATCTTCTTTATCCATTCATCTGTCGATGGACATCTTGGCTCTTTCCATAGTTTGGCTATTGTGGACATTGCTGCTATAAATATCGGGGTGCACCTACCCTTTCTGATCCCTACTTTTGTATCTTTGGGGTAAATATCCAGTAGTGCAATTGCTAGATCATAGGGTAGCTCTATTTTCAACTTTTTGAGGAACCTCCATACTGTTTTCCAGAGTGGCTGCACCAGCTTGCATTCCCATCAACAGTGTAGGAGGGTTCCCCTTTCTCCGCATCCCTGCCAACATCTGTCATTTCCTGACTTGTTAATTTATTATATTAATCACCATACATTACATCATTAGTTTTGGATGTAGTGTTCCATGATTCATTGTTTGCGTATAACACCCAGTGCTCCATTCAGTACATGACCTCGTTAATACCCATCACCAGGCTAACACATCCCCCACCCTTCTCCCCTCTAGAACCCTCAGTTTATTTCTCAGAGTCCATCCTCTCTCATGGTTCATCTCCCCCTCTGATTTCCCCCCCTTCATTTTTCCCTTCCTGCTATCTTCTTCTTCTTCTTCTTTTTTTTTTTTTAACATATAATGTATTATTTGTTTCAGAGGTACAGGTCTGTGATTCAACAGTCTTACACAATTCACAGCGCTCATACCCTCCCCAATGTCTATCACCCAGCCACCCCATCCCTCCCTCCCCCCACCAGTCCAGCAACCCTCAGTTGGTTTCCTGAGTTTAAGAATTCCTCATTTCAGTGAGCTCATATGATACATGTCTTTCTCTGATTGACTTATTTCGCTCAGCATAATACCCTCCAGTTCCATCCACGTCGTTGCAAATGGCAAGATTTCATTCCTTTTGATGGCTGCATAATATTCCATTGTATATATATGCCACATCTTCTTTATCCATTCATCTGTTGATGGACATCTTGGCTCTTTCCATAGTTTGGCTATTGTGGACATTGCTGCTATAAACATCAGGGTGCACCTACCCCTTAGGATCCCTACATTTGTAGCTTTGGGGTAAATGCCCAGTAGTGCAATTGCTGGGTCATAGGGTAGCTCTATTTTCAACTTTTTGAGGCACCTCCATACTGTTTTCCAGAGTGGCTGCACCAGCTTGCATTCCCACCAACAGTGTAGGAGGGTTCCCCTTTCTCTGCATCCCCACCAACATCTGTCATTTCCTGACTTGTTAGTTTTAGCCATTCTGACTGGTGTGAGGTGGTATCTCATTGAGGTTTTGATTTGGATTTCCCTGATGCCAAGCGATGTTGAGCACTTTTTCACATGTCTGTTGGCCATTTGGATGTCTTCTTTGGAAAAATGTCTGTTCATGTC